>NC_092875.1:318379217-318466717 GCF_028372415.1 Notamacropus eugenii | reverse complement strand
AAGGCAACATAATGAGTTCAATATGAACTCAAATATGAGTTCATAACAGAACTCATTAACTTTCTTCCCCTCTCCAATCCATCCCCTTTTTTTAATTTCCCCTTTTCTGCTCAGAGTATTAACATTCCCTCCAGTAAACTAGGTTCTCAACCTTAGTGTCACCATGACCTACTTCCTCATTCTCCCTCATCCCACACAAACAATCTGTTGCTAACTGTCATCCATTTTACCACTCCAATGTGTATTGCATCCATCTTCTTCTCTCCACTTAGATAGCCATCACCCTAATTCAGGTCTTTATCACTTTTTCATCTGTACTATTCCAATAGTATCCTAATTGGTCTCACTGTCTTAAATTTCTCTCCACTCTATTCCATCCACACCATAGCTGTCAAAGTGATATAGTAGAGGTTTGTCTAGCTCACTGCCCATACTCCAGACTTACTGTGGACAAAGATTGGGCCCATGGATAGGGAAGTAGTGATGACATGACATTCCTTGTCCTTTCACCTCAACTAATCAATCAACAAACATCACCTGATATGTACCAGGCACTGTGCTAGACTCAAGGGATGCAAATATAGAAATGAAATAGTCCTTGACCTTGCTGAGCTTACATTCTATCAGGGAGATGGGGAGACATCATGTCTCTATACATGATCTATAAATAGATAGATAGTTAAATTTTCCTTTTTGCTTTGTTGTTTAGTCATTTTCAGTCATGTCTAACTCTTCATGAACCCATTAGGGGTTTTCTTTGCAAAGATACTGAAGTGGTTTGCCATTTCTTTCTTCAGCTCATTTCACAAGATAAAGAACTGAGGCTAACAGGCTGAAGTGACTTTCCCAGAATCACACAGATAGGAAGTGGTTGAGGCTGGATTTGAACTCACAAAGAGAAGTCTTTCTGATTCCAGATTTGCACTCCATTCACTGACTCACCTAACTGCCATATACCACACACACACACACACATACACATACACACACACACACGTATTTATGTATATGTACATATATACATATACACAAATAAATATGCACAAATATATACAACCATGCACACACATACTGTATATGTGGCTCATATAACCTGCAGAATTAATTTCAAACTCCTCTGCTTGGTATCTAAAGTTTCTCTCCACTTGACTCTAACCTACCTTTCCAGATCCATGTGCATAAAGTTTCCTTTCACAGACTTTATGATCTAGTCAAACTGGACATCTTGCAATACTGCATACATCACACTACATTTATAGCCTTTCTGTCTTTGTGCAGATTTTCTCTCATGCATAGAATATACACCCTCCTCATCCTGGCCTCTAAGCATCCCTAATTTCCTTTGAAACTTAGCTCAAGCATGACTTTCTATGAGGCCTTTCTTGACCTCTCTCTCCCTTCCCTCTCCCCCCCTTTTCTCTCTCTCTCATATTTCCTCCTGTATAATTAAACTTTCACTTTTGTATTCCTAGTTTCTAGCACAATGCCTGGCACATGGTGATTAATAAATACTTATTTATTGAACTGGTTGAGCAGTTGTTTGTTGGTCAAAGGACATAGCACCTGCTCTTTCTGCCATCCCAGGCTGAAAATCTGTCAAGACATGGGACCATTCTCTTTCCAGGCCCTACTGTGACTTTATTGATCTAAAGGACAGAGTTCTCTTTAGGGAAGTTTTCTGCCACCTATTAAAAAGTGCTCCCTGTAGGGAGTTTGATTCCATTGTAAGTCTGAGCAGGGAATTGGAAGAGCAACATATGTGAAAGAGGGCAGAAAGCAAGAATGGAGAAGTAGCTAGAGTTAAATGGTTAGTCTATTGACAAACATTTATTAAATACTGTGCTGGGTAGGGTGCTGAATGCTGGAAATACAAATACAACCAAAATGACAGTCCTTCCCTCCAGGAGTTTAACTTCTAGTGGTTAAGACAAGATGACATATCAAAAGAAGGAGAAAAGCAGGGGATGAGGCTGAAGTTACCAAGGTGGTGGGCAGCAGAAAAACAATGAAGAAAGGCAGAGTAATGCAACCTGTTGGAAAATGAAAAAAGAGATGTCCAGTAGACATCGAAACTCAATATGTCCAAAATGGAACTTGTTATTTGTCCCCCTAAACCCTCCCTCCTGCCTACCTTCCCTATCCCTGTCCAAAGTGACACCACCCTCCCAGGCTCTCAGACTCTCAACTTAGGAGTCATCATGGATTCCTCACTAGCTCTTCTCCACCAGCCTCCATATCCAAGCTGTTATCAAGGCCTGTTGATTTTATCTTTTTAACATCTTTGAATATACTCCCTGTCTCTTCTGACACTGTTACAACTCCAGTGCAGGCCCTAGTAAATTCATGCTTGGTCTGTTGCAATAATGACCTGCTGGTGAGTCAGCCTGCCTCAAGTCTTTCCCTACTCCAATCCAGCTACTATTCAGTCACTAAAGTCATTTGCCTAAAGCACAGGTCTGAGCATGTCAATGCCCTCCCTCTCCTCCAGTCAGAGGAGAAGTGAGGCTGCTGATCTTGCACAGCTCTCCCTCATTAAAAACAAAGTCAAGGGCAAGTTATATCATCATTTCTCTGATGGCAATGGTCTTCTTCAGCAACAAAGGACAAACACAACAACACAAAATTCAGTGGTTCCCTATTGGCTCCAGGATCAAATACAAAATGCTCTGTGTGACATTCAAAGTGCTTCATGACCTAGTCCCCTCCTACCTCTCCAATCTTCTCTCCACCATGCACTAGCCTCTTGATCATTCCACAAACAAGACACTCCACTTGCTGTCCCCTATGCCTGGAACACTCTTCCTTTCTTCTACACCTATTATTGAGCTCCCTAGCTTCCTTTAAGTACCAACTAAAATCTCAGCTCTTCCAGGAAGTCTTTCTCAACTTCTCTTAATTCTAGTGCCTTCCCTCTGTTAATTACTTCCTACTTATCCTGTATTTAGCTTGCTTTATCTCTGTTTGCATGCTATCTCTCCCACTCAAATATAATCTTCTTGAGGGCAGGGACTGTTTTTTGCTTCTTTATGAATCCTCAGCACTTAGCAAAGTATGAACTTAATAAATGTTTATTAATTTCTTGATATTAATTTTTATATTGATATTAATTTATTGATTGACTTGGGCAACCTTTTACAATGGAGTCATTCACACTGAGGAAAGTGCCCCAGGAGACAAAGTCAGAGTTCCAGGGCTAGCTTCCAAAATGAAGATGTTTCTGGGGCGAATGGATAAGTATTGAATAAAAGAAACTGAAGAATGAAAAAGAGAAGGAAGGTCAGGACCTCTCCTTTCATAGAAGAGTACACATACAGAGAGTCTTGGTCCTTCCTTTGTGACTTGGAGACTATTCTCATATAAAAAAAAAAAATTATATGCAGCTGCCATCATGGAAATAGCACAAAGATTTTAGTATTAGAAAATACATTGAAATTAGAGCCAAAAGACCAAGGTTGGAATCTGGTTCTGCCAACTGTGCGACCTTGGGGAAGGCATTCTGCCTCACCTCCATTTCCTCACGTAGAAATTTGGAAGAAGACCAGATAATTTTTAAAGACCATTCACCTCTAGCTCCTAAGAATATATTGCTAACAAAAGAGCAGTAAGTATGAGCTCATCTCTTTTCTTTCTAATTAAATAAATGTTTGTTCATTGAGTGAAGCCCAGTATTAACTGTCAAGAAGAAAGATGGAATAAATTGTACATCAATGTAGCGTAAAGATAGTGCCTGGAGGCAGGAAGACCTATCTTCTAGAGTTCAAATCTGGCCTCAGACACTTACTAGCTGTGTAACACTGGGCAAGTCACTTAATCTTGTTTGCCTCAGTTCCTCATCTGTAAAATGAGCTGGAGAAGGAAATGGCAAACCACTCCAGCAATTGCCAAGAAAACCCAAATGAGGTCATGAAGAGTTGGACGCAACTGAAGAAGAACAACAACACGTAACATTACCTTTTGTGATCTTTTCCAGGTTCCAGTATGGATTCTTTTTCTGAAGCAAATGGCTCCTTTGCCATTAACCTTCTGAAAAAATTGAGTGAAAAAGATCACTCACAAAATGTGGTTTTTTCTCCCCTGAGCATCTCATCTGCCCTTGGCATACTTTTCCTAGGGTCCAAAGGAAGCACAGCAGCCCAGATTTCAAAGGTAGGTTTCTTAGTAGCAAGAGAAGATGTAAGACAGCTGGATTTTTTTCTTTCTTCATTTGTGATGAGGAAAGCCATTATTTAGTGCCCCTTGCTTCCAGTGACCTTCAAGACATGGATAAAACCAGATGTACACAGTTTGCTGTTCAAAGAGCAATACTACAAAACTAGGGACCCCCTTTTTCTTCTGGCTTTACAAGAGATAAGTATATTTTGAATGTAAACAAGGCATTTTTTCCTTTAGTTTCATGAATTTAAAAATGTAAGAAACATTTCAGGTTTCTATTAAGTTCTGCTGTGAAATAAATAGACATTTTCCCAACCAGTTACTTGACTTTTGGGTCCTTTGTCAAGAGTAGAGTATACTCAGGGAATCTGTGAGATCTCAGTTCCACCAAGGTGGCACAATCAAGTATGCACTGGTCTGGATGCAGAGAGGGATTTTTGTGCCCAGAATCTTAGCAGATACCTCTCCATAGCCACTTGGCCTCCAGTTCCACCAAGTCAGCACTGGGGGTTGATTTTCAGATAAGCTGGATGGGCAGGGCAGGCCTTCAGCGTGAGACAAAGACCAGCTCTCCCAGGGCCTCCACCCAGGGCTGAAGTAAGACTCAGCTCTTCAGTGCCCCCAGGGATTTTTACGCTCCGACAGTGGAGCTTCCATACGGGCTGCTGTGCAGGCTCTGTGGCCGCTGCCTGCTGCCGGAGCTATGGGAAAGCCCTTCTCCCTTCCTGGCCTACTGATTAAACCCCGTCACTGATCTTTGGGGCCTGTGGGCCGAGGGATCTGAGGACCAGCTACTGTGACTGCAGATTCCACCCCCGAGGTGTCCTCCTCCCAGAGTCATGCCACACTGCCGCTGGGCCAAGGCTGGGCTGGGCTCCACGCTCGGCTCCGTGTCCAGCACAACCGACGTTTCCGTGGGCCTTTAGGTCACTGTGGGCTGGAAATCTCCTCCACTTTGTTGTTCTCCACTTTTGCTGCTCCAAAATTTGTTGAGATTCCCTCTCTACAGGTATTTTATGGGCTGTGGGGAGGACTCTGAGGAAGTATGTCTTTCTAGTCTGCCATCTTGTCTCCGTCCCCTGTGAAATAAATAGAAAAACAAAACATGAATTGCAAACAGCAGACAGGTTAAGTAGGAAGATCTATGAGTAGGCTATGAAATGTATTCAGGCCATTGTAATGGGAATAGAGGAGACAAGTACAAGTGAAATCACAGAACTGGAATCAACAGGATGTGTTAATGGAAGAATGGTGATAGATAAAGGAGAGGAAAGAGAGAGGAGGTAAATGATTGTGCCACTCATAAATAACGAAGTCAGAAGACTGAACAAAGTTCAAAGTTAGCTTTCTCCTAAAGTTCTCCAGAAACAATTATTCTGCCCAGGAATGGGCTACTTACCGTAACTCCTTGAAGGTCAGTCCCCTTACTCCCATGCAAACATCCACTTGGCCATCTGGAACAGTTCAGGATCCACTGTCTTGTTCATTGTCTTGCGCCCTGTGGCGCCTCTTCAGAAATATGATGCTAATTCCTTGCCACAGTCAGGGTCTCTCCAGTGCTCTCTCATTTATCCCTAGACTGATCTCCTGTCCATAGTCCATACTGACCAGCCCTTGGATATAATCTTTAGCGAATATCCCTTTGTGGCCCTGGCAATCCCTCCCCAACCTAATTCCACCAAAGGCAACCATTTAGCATGTCCAATACATTTCCCTCATTGTAACATGCCAATCCTCAGAATGTCATTTGAGAATTATACTATATGGTTACCAGTCTGCCTCAAAAATGACTCCTCAGTCTCTTTCCCAAGTACTCCAAAAAGGAGTTTTAAAACATTTTCTACTTGAAATCTCACCTTTCCTCATTCAGCCCTGTCAGGATTCTCACTAGCTGTCATTGAACCACCCCAGTCAGGGTTAACACAGTAGTCTCTCAGTGGTCAGTGGGCTTCCTACTATTCCCCTTCCACCTTGAAGAATCATAGGTGGCTAGGTATTTCAAATTTATTCAACCAATAAGTTTTTTTTTCAGTCTATATCCAATTATATAAAATTTTCATGTGAAATGCCTGTATCCCTATTTAACAGTTCATCATGGGCATAAAGTACATGAGCTAAAATTTTGTAGACTAAAACCAAATTCTATGGGAACCAAAATTTTTTAATATCAATGAATATCCAATCAAATGTATGGTCATTCCTCTCCCCACCAAATCTGTTATAATTTCATTAGGGTTTTCCTTTGCTCATGCCAAAGGTTTAAATGCCATCTTGGAAATTTTTGATCTGTGTAACCCCGGGCAAGTAATTTATTTTGATACGGCTCAGTTTCCTCATATACAAAAAGGTGGTCTCTGAATACCCCCTAGCTCTAAGATTTATGACATGTGAGAGTATCACCCATGATCCTACTTCCTGATGCATAACAAGTGTCAGATGCCTGGTAAGATTTCTAAATGTGCTTTTGCTCACTGCTAGAGGAAATCGCAATCCTTTGCCCCAACAAAATGAACCCCTGAGATGTTGATATACACATATAGAGACAGTGAACTGACATACCCATGCATGTCCAGACACATGTATTCATTTAACATTGAACCATAAAAGCTTTCAAGGTGATTGATTGCTTGAGGGAGGACTCTGGACATAAACAGGTCAAAGTATGTCAGCAAGGTGAATAAAATCAATTTTCTAAACCTGAATCTTTGTCAGTTTCCAATGTACAATGAAAAAAATCAATAGATTTGGAGTCAGAGGGCCTGAGTTCAAGTGCTGGCTCTGATACTACCTGAATATATGGGAAAGTTATTTCACTGCAGAGTACTTATCTTTTAAATGAAGGATTTGTACTCCATGACCTCTAAGGTTCATCCCAGCTCTAAATCTATGATCCAACTGATCTCAACTTCCATAAGAATAAAGCTCTTGAGTCATTAGAATGATTCTGCTTTCCTTCTGGGAGGTTTACCACTTTGGATAACTGTTTTTCTTCCTAGATTGTATTACATGTAGGACATTTTTGCCTTTGCAAAAGCTTTAAGGGTTGTAATTAGGGCACATTCAGCTTCCTGATCTTTGCTGCAGAGAGTTACTGTCCCACAGGACCAAGGGTGTGCTGGTTAACATTTAACAACCAGCTCTTCCAGCACAACATACTTTTTATTTTAATCAACACTGTTAAAATTTTCTCCATGAGCTTGTAATCTAGAGCTGACAATTAACAAAACAGCAAGTCAAGCCCTAATTGGGAGCCTTCGCCAATTTCTGAAGTGTAAATTCTCATACTGAAAATTTAATAGTTGACTTCCAAGATCTCATAAGCCAATACAAAGTGGTTCCAGCATTCCACTATCTATACTACATAATCTAGACTCTCCACCTGATTTTACTCTCATAACCAATCCTTACTTGGCCTGAGTTATTCACAGTCTTAAAGATGGATAAATAGATAAATAGAAAGACAGACAGACAAACTTATGTGTATGTATAATCATGTATAATATGCATATATAAAATATTTTTATATACACACATATATTACATATATGTATATTTGTTGTTCAAGGTAGTTTGCAGTAATCTATCTTGTACCTGACTCCATTTCTTATTTCCAAATCTCAACTGCTCCTCTCTAGCTAGGTGCTGATAGAGAGACAGAAATAAAAGACTGAGTTGTGTGCATAGAGATCTCTAGAATCTGCCCTACCCCTATCCAAGAAAGACTGTCGTTTCTACCTTGAGGAGACAGGAAAAGGGCTATGGCTGGGTGCTTAATCTTTCCTTCATGTATCTCCAAAAGGACTATCAGTCTAGAACTATACCTCTCTGCCCCCTCCAAAATCAATTGTTGTCTAATGTAGAAGTACCAATTTTCATTCTGAAGGGCTCCTTCTTAGGTTGCTCTTGAAGAGGATGGTAGGGAGTTTGCACTCACCAGCTCAGTTTCTCCCTACCAAACAATGATTATACAAGAGATCATCACAAAAAGTGATCCAAGCAAGCAGAAAGTGTATGAATTCTACTGATTAGAACATACCAGAAAATATACAAACATGAATGAGCTCTCTAGTGAGGTCAAGATAAGACCCTAGCTCAAACTAAGAGAGAGGGTCTCATCTCCATCAAGAAGGCCCTTCTAGAAGTCTCTAGTAAGGCTAGCTTATAAACCAGGGATGTCTTCGGGAACCAGTTTCTCATATATGCCTGCTGCTTCTTTCTCTATGTCTTTTTCCCAAGAATCTCTGGCACCAACTCCATCCTTGGTACAAAGCACAGGCACAAAACATAATGTTGTGCCCAGTATTCTCTCCACTAATCTGTATTGTCATATCCTTCCATGTATGCAGCCACACACAAAACACAAAGAGGCATTGGTGAAAGACTGGCTGCACAGAGAAAATACTTCTAAAATGATGTGGAGAGTATCATACGGCAGGGTATGAGATTGTTCTAATGAGAACAATTTGAACTAGAATTCTAATTTTCATTCTAATTAGAAAAAATAAGACAATTTCACTTTATCTCATGCTATAACATAGAACAAATAACCTATAATGCACGTGTTAGTCACGCCACAAAGTACACATGTGGTTATCTCACTAGCCACTGTCTGAGTAGTAAGACTGGGCTGAAGGAGGAACCCTGAATGAATCAAAAATCTCTTCAATGTGTTAATGGATCCACAGGTTTTTCTGTAATGTGAATTAAAAGCACTACCACCACCACTGCCTCACAGAATTCTGACACAATTACTTTGATAGAAGTAGCATGAATTTGAGCAGTTTGGCAAAGGAAACCTCTTTCTCTTCAATTCTCATATCTGCCCCAGAACTTTTTTGTTCGAGCTCCTATTTGTCTCCTATACTGTTTTATTTTTCTTATAACAAAGGCCTTGTTAAGTAGTGTTCCTCTCCTAGAATGGATTAAATCCTCCATTTATAAAGTAAAGCAGCCCATCCCTTTTCATTTGAGGGAAGATGCTCTGGTATTCCCTCATAAGGTTTGCTCTTGGCAGGTGGTTCTTTGGAGGTCAAAGGTCAGTGCTGACAAGGATTTTCATTTGTTTCCCTTTTCTTCATAGGTATTTTCTTTAAACAGATGTGGGGACATCCATGGGAATCTTCAGGAACTTTTCACTGAAGTGAACAAATCTAGTACCCAGTACTCACTGAGAACTGCCAACAAGCTCTTTGGAGAAGAGACTTATGATTTCCTCTCTGTAAGTTGAACTGAATAAGTCATAAAGAAAGGAAATGAAAATGGGTTGTGGGGAGGAAGGATTAAAAGCTCTCAATGATATGAGCATCATGGTAAAGTTTTACTTAAATTGAATATGCTATCATTAAAAATTGTACTTTAAAAAATCATTTCCAAGGTACATTGTATCTTTTCTTGACAGTGTATGGCATATCCATCCTAGTACCTTGTTATAATGAAAAGAAGCAGAATACATATGTATTGTGTTCAATGAGGGCCTAGAACCTGAACTAATTTGTTTCTCCAAAAGTACTCAATCATTTTTAGTCTTAATCTGTGTGAGAGGCTCCATTGAGTAACTGGAGCTGTTGCTTTATATCTTTGTCTTCATAGACATTTAAAGAAGCTTGCCAGAACTTCTATAGCGTGGAACTGGGAGAACTTTCCTTTACTAAGGCCCCAGAGGAGTCCAGGAAACATATAAATGCCTGGATAGCAGAGAAGACTGAAGGTCAAAAATTGCATTTGTTTGTAAAATGTTGACTGTTTCAGTAATATTGGTATAAAAGTGGATAGAGAGCTACAAGGTACAGCCAAACATTCATCACATCTCTAGGGGAGCCATGAAATATATCACAGTGTAAAACAAAACAAGGACAAAGACAAAAACAAGCAAAACAAAACATCTGAACTTGTAAACAGGACCTGATACAAAGGTTGCTTCTGACACTTACTAGGTGTATGACCATGGGCAAGTCATTTAACTACCCTGAGCAATAGTTTTCTCTTCTGTAAAATAGTGGTTTGTTCAGTCATTTTTTCAGTTTTGTCTGATTCTTTGTCCTGGCAAAGTTACTGAAGTAGTTTGCCATTTCTTTCTCATGTTCATTTTACAGATGAGGAAACTGAGGCAAACAGGATTAAGTTACTTGCCTAGAGTCACACAGCTAATGTCTGAGGCCAGATTTGAATTGGAGGAGATGAGTCTTCCTAATTCCAAGATCAGTATTCTGTCCAGCTAGCTGCCCCGAAACAGTGTATACCTACGCTTGTCTGACAGGGTTGCTTGTTTTTAATCAATTAATTAATTAATTAATTTTCGACTTTCACTTTGATAAGATTTTGAGTTCTAAATTCCACCGCTCCCTTCCTTACTCCCCAAGATGACCTGAAATCTTTTATAGGCTATATATGTGCACTCATATTAAACATATTTCCATATTTGTCATGCTGTGAAAGGAGAATCAAAGCACAAGGGAAAAGCACAAGAAATATAACAATCCAAAAAAAAAAGAGAAAATATCATGTTTTGATGTGCATTCAGACTCCATAGTTCTTTCTCTAGATGTGAACATCATTTTCCAACATGTGTCTTTTGGAATTGTCTTAGATTATTGCATTGCTTAGAAGAACTATGTAAAAAAAGTCAGTCATCACACAATGTTGCTGTTATTATGCATTATGTTCTGGTTCTGCTTGCTTCACTCAGCATCAGTTCATGTAAAGTCTTTACAGGTTTTTTAAAAAATATATTTATTTATTTTTAGTTTTCAATGTTCACTTCCATAAGGTTTTGAGTTTTGAATTTTCTTCCCCATCTTCTCCTCTCTCCCTCCCCAAGACAGTATGCAATCTGATATAGGGTCTACTTATACATTTGTATTAAACATATTTTCACATTAGTCATGATATAAAGAAGAATTAGAACTAATGGGAGGAACCAAGAGAAAAAAGAAAAAAACCAAAACAACAAAAGAAAAGGAAAGCAAATAGTATACTTCAATCAGCATTCAGACTCCTCGTTTTCTTCTTCTGGATGTGAATAGCATCTTCTATTGTGAGTCTTTAGAAATTGCCTTAGAGCCTTGCATTGCTAATAAGAGGTAAGTCTATCAAGGTCAGTCATCAAACAATATGGCTATTACTGTGTATAATGTTCTGGTTCTGCTTGTTTGACTCAGCATCAGTTCATATAAGTCTTTTAAGGTTTTTCTGAAGACTGCATCCTCATCATTTCTTATGGAACAGTAGTATTCCATTACATTCATATACCACAACTTGTTCAGCCATTCCCTGATTGTTGAGCATCAACTCAATTTCCAGTTCTTTGCCACCACAAAAAGAGCTGTTACAAATATTTTTTGTACATATGTGCCCCTTTTCCCTTTTTATGATCTCTTTGGAATATAGACCTAGTAATAGTATTGCAGAGTTAAAAGGTATGCACAGTTTTATAGCCCTAGTTGTTCTTCAGAATGCTTAGATCAGGTCACAGTTCCATCAGCAGTACATTGGTGTTCCAGTTGTCCCACATCTCCAACATTTATCTTTTTCCTGTTTTGTCATAATAACCAATATGGTAGGTATGATATGGTACCTCTTAGAGATGTTTTAATTTGCATTTCTCTAATTAATAGTGATTAGAGAATTTTTTTTCTTATGACAATAGTTTTAATTTCTTCATCTGAAAACTTCCTGTTCATATCTTTTGACCATTTATCAATTGGGGAATGACTTGTACTCTTATAAATTTGACTCAGTTCTCTATATATTTTAGAAAAGAGGACTTTATCAGAGATACGGACTGTAAAAATTCAGGGTTGTTTTTAAAAGATGCAGTGGACTAGGGTGGAATAAACCCTGACTCTGAAGAGAGAGAATATATGTTCAAATATTGCCACTGTCACTGGTAATATTACTTTCCCTTCCTCTGTAAAGTGAGGAGGGACTGACTAGATGACTTCTGGGATTTTTTATTCTGGATCTACAGATATTATTTCATGGTCCAATGGCATAATTTATATGTAGAGTTTTATAAATCATGAGATTCTATATAATTGCTGAATATTACTTATCAGTAGAGCAGCACTACAAGGTTAGCAGGCATGTCAATCAATCTTATTCATCTCCCACTTTTTTATAGGTTTATGCTTGGGGATGGCTTATTCTCCAGAGATCCCTTAGGCTCTTTTCTCTCAGAAGGGAGACTATCTTCTCATATCAGGCTTTTGAATGTGGGGGGAAATGGCAGAGTCTAGAGCAGTGACTTACAGTCGCTTCATTATTCTTACCACTACTGATGTATTACCTAGAACAGGGATTCTTTTTGGTCATAAACTCCTTTGGCAATCTAGAGAAGCTGCAGGACTCCTCAGAAAAGTGTTTTTAAATTCATAAAATGCATAAACTTCAAAAGAAAACCAATGATATTGAAATAGATATATACATGTGTGTATATAAGCGTATACACATATTTGTATATTTACATATAAAATATGTGTATATATAAAATGTGTGTGTCTGTATAAAAACAACTACAACAACTAAGGATTAAGTACTCTTGGCCTGGAGGTAGTCTGTTATAAGAAATCTCTCTGACCTAGGAAGTTGAAAGAAAGGAAGAAACAAAGGAGAGAGAGAGAGAGAGAGAGAGAGAGAGAGAGAGAATAATAATTCACTTCTATAACTCTGCATTCATAACCAGAGATCCCTCTCTGGCAAATTCTACAAATTTGAATGTCTCTTTAAAAAATTTTTTTAAGTGGTTTCCCTTTTGAGAGGCTTCCCAGTGGTTCCATCTCAGATCCATTTCAACAGTAACACACACATTATCATTGTGGATGGTTAACACCTTTTATCACATTTTCTGGCTTAGGAGACAAAGCAGGAATGTAAATATAAAAAGGTAGACAAACTTAAGGCCTCTAGGAAAAGAAACAGGCAAAAAAAATTAGGGTGAGAAATAAAGAATCACCAACTCTGGTGTTGGTCTCAGGTTCTACTAGATTTCAGCAATATAATAGTATACTCCACGAATGGTCTATGATTTGATCAAACTGCTTCAGCCTCCAGGGTCCTGGCACCTATCCTTCATGGAGGCTGTCACTCTCTACTACTTCTGACCTCCAGATTCTTTATTCTCTTGCCCCACCCTCCTCATGGTCTCCTCTCTCCAGGATGCATGGCAAGTTCTCTTCCTAAGCACACTCCCTTGGGATGGGAGGGGAGAGCTTATAAATTATACCAGTCCATCTGAGGTGACAAGTTTTGAATCCCAACTCTGATCCCTTTGAATGTGTGTGGCCATAGGCAATGCATTTAATAGCTATAAGCCTTAGTTTACTCATCTGTAACCCAATAAGTTTGAGTTAAACAACTTATTTTCTTTCAGGATGAAATGCTATGATATGATAAGGGACTGGTTAACATAAAATTAGAAGAGAGTAATTTGTAAATCAGAACATTAATTTATTTAATTGACAACTGGTTTCTCTAGTACTGGATATACTTGCAAATTCAAACTCCTTTGATTTCCTTTGCTTTGGCTCCACAGAGCCCACCAGACTTCTGTTATTACTTTGGGTGGACTACAGTTCAGGACACCAGAGCTTTTCTTCCATTAATCACATTTCAGCCTTCATGGTGAAATCAGAGAGATAACCCAGTACTGGGATGGTCTTTAGGGTGTCCCACAGTTTCATCACTAGAAACCTTATAAATCATTTTTAGCATGAATTTCTTTGGTATTTGATTAATCTCTTTAGGGTCTCTGTCCTCTCAGCACTGGTTGTAAGATGTAAGTCATTTCACTATATCTAAATAATCATCATTGAATTATACTTAATGCATGACAATGTGTATTTTTTAATTTTCAAAAATATTTTATTCTGATTGTGTATTGTACTATTATTTGTCATTTTATTCCCTAAGTTACCTTTAATTTCCATAAGATCTCCAGTTCATGAGTAACTTGAACATTGAAAATGCTGAGCTACTTCTTATAGACCAGGGGTCTCAGAGCATAGGGTCCCAAAGTGGGTGATACTACCCTTCAGGGGGCACTGGAACAATTCGGGAGGGTGGTCATAGCCATGGATGCAATTGGGGGATGTTGAATAAAAATAAGGTGTTGTGGAAGGTTAAGGAAAGAAGAGAAGAAAATTTTGAAAAACCATTAGGACACTTCATCTGTTATGTAACAGATTATTTTCCAAATAAATATACAAAATGCAAGCTAACTGATCAGTGGTGAAATCCATCAACACATTTTAACAAGTAAAGTGTTGGCAAAATGGCATGTCTCAAATTGTTGGAAAGTCCAGCATGCATTGGCAGTAATATTTGTATGAAATGACTTGTTTACAGTACAATCCTATATGGTTACATGATGTAATATTGTGTCCTCAAAAGTTGTGCAGAAAAATAACTCACAAACTTACAATAAATTATTAGATTTAGGCTGTGTCATTTAAATATTTTATATTGCTTTGAAATGAAGCAAATTTCAAAAGAAAAAAGAGTAGAGGGTTAAAGTTTCCAGGGAGACACTGAGTTTGGGAACCTCTGCCTCAGAGGAACCCATGAATTGTAAATCAGTCAATCCATAAGTATTTATTAATCCTTTAACATGTGCCAAGCCCTCTGCTAGGTACAAAGTTTACAATAACAAAAGGGAAATTATCTTTATTCGATAAATGATTTTATTAGGCTTTGACTCCAACATTGTTGAACTTGGATTGCTGATCCTGAACTGAAGATCATGTCCCTTTTGTAAAAGTATTTTTTTCAAACATTGATTCAATTATTTTTCTGTTTTCTTTAAAGGTAAGATTGCAGATATGTTGCCTACCTCTTCAGTTGGTCCACTGACTAGACTGGTCCTTGTGAATGGCATCTACTTCAAAGGAAAGTGGAATGAAGAGTTTAAGGAAAACTATACGAGGGAGATGTTTTTTAAAACCAGAAAGGTAGGGGGAAACATTTAGACAACTTGATTACTGGAATAAATGAATATCATAGAAAAAAATATAGTGTAGACCTTTTTAGGGTTCTATGTCTTCTGATGTTCAACATCTTGTGATCCCTGATAAAAAAATGCCTGAGAGAATAAGGAATTGTCCATAAAGTGTTTAAGCATGGTATCAGTGTATCAGCAACATGGGCTCATCATGTGTCCATCATGCTCATCTCTGTTTCCAAGACCTTGGGCAAGCAACTTGTAGCACAGCTTAGTCCACACAATTTCCCCAAGTACGTACACAATGCAAACAAACTCACAAAGAAGCACTGGAAAAGTACCCAGGAAGAGAACAACAGAAGCTTGTATCACAACAAAGTATCCTTTGCCTTACTGTCTCTACCTCCTTCCAAGAGAGTCAGTTTTCAGTGGCCATGGAATGGTGTAGCCTGCATCCACCAACTCATCAGTTTTATTTTTCCTTTGCTGTGTCTGCTATCTCTGTTAATTCTGAGGTTGTGATAAGGATTGGTCCCTTGCCATCCCCATGCTTCAACCTCCCTGACTCCCTTAGTGTGATAATAATATCCTTCCTTCTAGGACCTGTCATTCTTCATGCAAGAATATTTATATCTTTGTAGTTCCTTCAGAGTTATTGCTTGAACAATTTCCTGCAAACAAATCTATCTCTGCTTGTTAAACTGGACAGGGGATGGTCTGCCTTCCTTCATATTGGTCAGTTATTCTACATAAGGGAGGCTGGGAGGTCTCTTCTCATTGCTTTTCTTTCTGTCTCTACTCCATGTGGTCTTGCAGATTTTGCTTGCCACATTTCTTCTGAAGACATGCATTCTTCTAGGGGTCACTACCACAATTTTCTATACTTCTTTTGGATCTTTAGATCATGTACCTCCGGAACTCTGTATTTAATGATTTTCTAGACTCATGCAGTCATAGCTTCTTGCACTGAAAGTCTTATCAAAGGGAAGATGAAGAAAGTCAGGCCCTATCCTACTTCTGGACATCAATTTGCAGCAGGAGGGATTTGGAGAGAGTGGTGTGTGTGCACACCCATTCCTCTGAGTTTGTTCTGTAAGAGGTCAGTTCCCTGATCTCAAATTGAAGTATATTTAGTGGGGCGTGTGCCATTAGACCACGGGACCAATGCCTCTGGTAAATTAAATATGGCCATACCCTGAGAGTCTGAGCTTTCCACTTGCCTGTATTGATCTGGTCCCAATGATCTCCTGCCTTTTCCAGAGCATATCAATTACCACTGCCAGACCACTGAAGCAGAGGAAGAAACAAAGACTATGGTGAGCCAGATATTTCCAACCCAGAGAAGCCTGCTGAGCCTCACTTGTATAGGCTCAGAAATTTCTCAGCTCTCCTATGGGTGTGCTCTCCTCTCCATCCAAACTCTGCTCCCTCTACCTGTACACTTGACTATAGTCTTCTATAAGTGGTCAAATCAGAAATAAGAATGGGTTATTTGCTTAATGCTTTACACAATTTCACCCTACAGCAAGTATAACTTTGTGGCATGACAAAGAAAATGGAGATACGATGCTAAGATTTCTTTTTAAGTGGTTTCATGTTTATTCAAGTAGGTATTATGGTAAACAGGGGATAATGTTGTGCCTCTTTTATTTTGTCAAAGGAGAAAAACCCTGACTTCCTGTTATGGAAAGCAAAGAGGGTTCCATGGAATTTTACTGAATAAAGAAATCTCTGCCATGTGGTAATAGCCTAATTTTCTGGAAGTTGAGATGGTAGTTGTCTATTTTTTTTAACTGAAGACTCTTTTAAGCAGGTAGCAGCTGATGACATTTTTACATTCACTGACAAAGGCACAGAAATAATGTTCCTTAAGTCAAGTGCATCTTTTCAGTAAGTTTTATAATAATCTGATGTTAATCTCATGTTTACCTTTTCCCCATCAGAATGAGAAAAAGCCAGTACAAATGATGTTTAAGGAAGCAACATTTAAGATGACCTACATAAAGGAAGTGTCCACCAAAATCCTGGAGCTCCCCTATGTGGGTGAAGAGCTAAGCATGGTCATCATGCTTCCTGATGAAAACATTGATGTAAAAAAGGTAAGGTAATGATCCCAAGATCAAATGACATAACCCTTAATAGTGTTATGTTACATTGCTCCTCGAGGCTCATCTGGTCCATTTGACAATTTATCATAGATAAATAGCTTCTTAGAGTAGATGGAGTACTTTTTGACTAGGAATCAGAAAACCTGGATCTAATCTTGGCACTACTTTTTTTCTCAGTGAATACATTTAATATCTTCAAACCTTGGTTTCCTCACGTGGATTCAGTGAGTCTGTGTTTAAATGCTGGCTCTGCCAATTACTAATGTGGCCCTAGTCATTTGATCTCTCTAGGCTTCCATTTCCTCGCATGTGAAATGAAGGAAGTGGGCTAGATAATATACAAATCCTCTCCTAGTTCTAAATCTATAGTTCTATGGCTGTGGGAATCAACCAAGCCTACAAAGTAGTCAGTCAAAAACAGCGTTGCCTCTGGAAAAGAGAAAACATAATTCTACTGGCCTGTTGAATTTGGGCTGATTTTTAGAATCTAAAAATCAGGTTTAAAAGCCAACAAATAATTTACTGGGCTTTATGGGGATTCTTTGGGGAAAAAAGTGCATAATCAAAATGTTGATACTGAAATCAGCTACTCTTTGTTTTACTCCTCATAGAAATATTCAACTATAATTTCTTCTGACTATAATATAGATCAATAACAAAAATATGAGTGCCTACTCTACAAATGACATGAGATACAAAAAATTAAAAATTGCTACTAGCTAACATTTCTACAATATTTTAAGGTTTTTAAAGCACTTTGCATATGTTATCTCATTTGATCCTCAAAACAATCCTGTGAAGTAAGTGCTGATATTATTTCCATTCTGCAGATGAGGAAACTGAGGCAAAAAAAGTTAAATGACTTGTCCAGGATCACACAATGAGTAAGTCTGAGGAAGGATTTAGACTTAGGTCTCCAGGAATAGCATTCTAACTACTATGTCACCTACCTACTAAACAGCAAGCTAAATCCAACAGTAGGGTTTTTTACCTGAAAACTCTCTCCCTTCAACTTTATTTTTAGACAGATAGGTAAGAAATAGCCAGGTGAGTGCTTTACAAGTATTATCTCATTCAATTTGCACAATAATCCTGACAGATACATACTGATATTATCCCCATTTTGTTCAGTCACTTTCAGTCATATACAACTCTTCATGACCCTATTTGGGGGTTTTTTTGGGAAAGATACTGGAATGATTTGCCATTAGTTCTCCAGCTCATTTTACAAATGAAGAACTGAGGCGAACATTGTTAAATGACTTGCCTAAGGTCTAAAGCCAGATTTGAACTCAGGAAGATGAGTCTTCTTGACTCTAGGCCTAGTGTTCTATCCACTGTACCACTTACTTTCTCCTATTTTACAGCTGAGGAAACTGAGGCAAAAAGCAGTTAAGTCACTTGCTCAGAGTTACATAGTAAATGTCTGAGGCTGGATTTCTAGGCCTGGTGCTCTATCCACTACTCCATTTAGCTGTCTATAGAGAGATACTACTTAGATAACTCTTCCAATAAAGTTGAATTTTTAATTCAACTTTAATTCAAACTGATTTCAATAAAAAAATTTAAAATTCCATTTTATTCAAGTAAATTAAAATGGAATATTTTAATTCTCTGTATTTTATTTGATTAAAAATGCAATTCTGAGAAGGGGCCCATGGATTTCATCAGACTATCAAAAGGGTCCATAACAGAAACAAGAGTAAGATTGCATTTCACTATAGTCTCACTCCATCCAGGTTCCTTGTCGTTCCTTGTTGTTCCTTCCTTCCTTCCTTCCTTCCTTCCTTCCTTCCTTCCTTCCTTCCTTCCTTCCTTCCTTCCTTCCTTCCTTCCTTCCTTCCCACAAAGCCCTTACAGATGTTAATGCACAGTTAAACAAAACAAATTCCCACATTGGTCATGTCCAAATGTCTGTATTTACATATCTCTATATGTATAATTCTGCACACAAAGTCTATCACCTTTCTTTGAGCATGTAGGTAGCATGCTTCATTATAGGTCTTCTGCTCATTGCAGTTCTTACACCTCTCAAAATTAATTTATTTTAAATGTTATTGTACAAATTCTTCTTTTGATTCTGTTCACTTCTCTCTGCTTCTGTTCAAGGCTTTTCTGAAACTGTCTTTTTTAATTTCTTACAGCACAGTAGTTGGATTTAGCATTTTTGGATTACAAAAGAACAGCAGGGTCCTCCACCATCCTCTTTAGAGACAAGGCAAGACAGTGCATTAGAAAGACAGCTAAATTTAGTCACTGGACATTATACACAGTAATAGCCACAGAATTCAAGGATTGTTTTTGATAGAGTTAGTCCATCACAGCAATGCAAGAACCTAAAACATTTCCAAAGGACTCATGATGCAAAGTGCCATCCACATCCAGAGAAAGAACTATGGAGATGGAACACAGAATGAAGTAGACTGTTTTGTCTTGTGTCATGCTTGGTTTGATATAGCTTTACTCATGTTTTCTCCCATTCATTTTAATTCTTCTGTGCAACATGACTAACGTGAAAATGTGTTTAATAAGAATGTATGTGTAGAGCCTGTATAAGATTGCCCGCCATCTTGAGGAGGGAAGAGAAAGGAAAGGGGAGAAAATTTAAAACTTATGGAAGTGATTGTTGAAAACTGAAAACAAATAAATAAATAAATTTGGAGTAAAAAAAAACTATAATTAAAAAAAATAAAGTCACTCGATCTGAGTTTAAATCCCAGTTCTCTACTTTCTCATCTGTGTGACCTTGGACAAATACCTTCTCTTAGCTCCAATTTCCTCATCTGTAAGGGGAGAAGGGTTTGAATAATAGGCCTCCAAGGTGCCTTCCATTCCTGGATCTATGTGATCCTGTTAACATTATCTTGCTTTCCCAAAAGTGATCTGCTTCACACGGCTAAGACAACTGGTTCTGCAAGTTGCCACTGACCCTGGGGAAGAGTGATCTGAGGGAGGGTCAGTTATGGAGGAAGCATGAATGTAACTGTTTTAACTGCACCTTCTGACTTCCAGCCATTATCTTCCAGGTAGAAGCAGAATTGACCTATGAGAAATTTGTAGCCTGGACAAAACCAGACATGATGAAGAAAACAGAAATGGGTGTGTTTCTCCCCAGATTTAAACTAGCAGAGTATTATGACATGGAATATCTTCTTCGAAGTTTTGGAATACTGGATGCTTTTGAAGGAGGCAAGGCTGACTTTTCTGGAATGTCGGCTCAAGGAGACCTTGTTTTGTCCAAGTTCCTGCACAAATCCTACGTGGAAGTTGATGAAGAAGGTGCTGAGGAAGATGATGCTGCAATATTCCGAGTGCCCCTTTGTGGAAAAGTTCTGCCAAGCTTTATCCCTGATCATCCCTTTCTCTTCTTTATCCGACACAACAAAAGCAACAACATCCTACTCTGTGGCAAATATTCTTCTCCATGAAATTATGCAATGACTTTGCTTATAAAGCATTTAAGTTTGCCGCTTCACTGTATTTTCCCCTAAGTGAGAACACTCATACCTATCATCCAAAGTAAGGTCCTTAATGTAGAATGTAAGGCAGAAACAGCAATTATGCTTTATTTTTTCATATTTCCTCCATTAACTAGCAGAGATTTGGGCATATGGTTTGCATTCAGTAATATTTTTTGGTTGATTGATTATAAAATAAACTATTAAAATAGAATGTTAATGTTTGTTTCTGCTTTTTTGCTGAATACTGTGTTCTTGAACAGTGTAATATAATGGGAAAAGAGCTGGATTTGGTGGTAGAGGATTGGGTTTGAAATCTGGGCTCTGTTACTTATTTTTTTGACATTGGGCAAGTCATTTGATCCCTCTCAGTTTCCTTATTTTTTAAAAATTTCAAACAAGACCATCTCCAAGGAAGCTTTGCAGGGTCTCTATATTTTAATTTTTCCATTGGCCAATTACACGCTCTGTAATAGAACGTCTCTTCGCAAATTTGCATCTCTCTACTTTAGAAAAAATCTATTGCACACAGAAAGGGAGAGGATGTAGGGAGTGGATGATAATACTAAGACAAATAAACTGTGACAGAATCTGAGTATTAGAAGGGACCTCACAGGCTAAAACATATCTGAACAATAGGAACTTGAATAAGGCACCCAGTGAGTGATCATCCAGTGTTCACTTCCCACATGCACTTTCTATTACCATCCACATCGGACCAACAAAAGCTTAGGCATGAGACATTTAATTACCGAGGGATTCCTGAAAACGCGGCTAAAAGATGAAAGCTTGAGGACTGTGTTCTAAAGGCTCAATGCAAGCCAAGGGAACTTGATTAAAACAGACACAGAAACAGAGAAAATTCACAATAAAAGCAATTTTTCACCGCCTGAGACAGGCGGATTGATTGCTTGGGAGTCACAAAGCATCACTACTTCTCTCCCTAACTCTCTCCATAACTCTCTTTCTCTGTCTCTGTCTCTCTCTGTTTCTCACACACACACACACACGCACACACACTCACAGACACACTCACACGTCCACCAACACTCACACACACCTGGAGACAGACTGCCAGACAGAGAAACTGGCCGTGTGTGGGAGAGGTGTAGAGAAAGCAGGCGGGAAGCTTTCCTGCTGAGGAAAGTGAGGAGAAGGTGAGGTTTGAGTGCATGTTGTTCCGCAAGAGCTACAGTCTTGGCAGCAAGGTGAGTAGGAGGTGAGCTAGGCTGCGAGTGCAGCGTGCGGTGCCAGGAGAAAGTGGTGCAGCAAGTAAGTGGAGCTGCT
The DNA here is from genome assembly GCF_028372415.1 of Notamacropus eugenii. Lineage (NCBI taxonomy): Eukaryota > Metazoa > Chordata > Mammalia > Diprotodontia > Macropodidae > Notamacropus > Notamacropus eugenii. Next base: position 318,444,779 of record NC_092875.1, on the reverse strand, counting down.
GGATGTTTGTGGGGCTGAGCAGGTCGTGGAGGACGTCATGGAGTGTATCGAGAACGGGCAAGAAATGGAGGTGGTGCAGGCGAGCGACCAGGTCTGGGTGATAGGACTGGGGCTGAAATCCACCCTGCGGGCGCATGTGGTGCATTAGCTGGGCCAAGTGCTGTAGGTGGCTCAGCACCTGGGCAGGTGCCAGGACTTGCAGCTGGCTTTGGACGGGAGCGAGAGTGGCGAAGAGCCCGGTAGCGCTGGAATCTTCTCCAGCAGCTTCCAAGTGCTCCAGGACCTCATTCAGGAGCCTGCACAGGCGTCCAGGATGAAGTCTTTAGAGAGCCATCATGACTCTGAAGAAAGCCTTGAGTAATTCCTCTTGAAGCAAGAAGTCTGGGACCTCTTCCTGTGCATAATCGTGTGTTTGAAGTAGGTGATGTATGTAGCTGCGAATGAAACTAGATTCTTCTTGGAACTGTACCTGAAGCACCCGGCTTCCAGGCGACAAGACGATATTGGTTACTGTTTCCAGAGGTTATCTTAAGGCCCTGATAAAGGCACTGATTCAACACTTCTCCAAGAGATCATGGGTGACTGACCCTTATCGGGAGGGAAAGCACACCCAATCAGCCTGCTGGGGGTAAGCAGAAGCTCTGGAAGGCCAGACTCCCAAGGGATCACTCAAGTCAGAGTCAGGCCTTCTGTTTATTTGAGAAAGGTACTGGGTGGGGTCAATCAAAGCCAGGATTGCCTGTACGTGGCTCCTCCTGCCTGCAGCACTGAAAGTTATTCAGGTTCTGGGAGACCTGCTCCTGATTTTCTCCTCTGTGGTCACAGCCTTTCCCAGATTTCTCTCCTTTCTCACCCAGAAACACAGGACCTTCCTTGCTGACTTTTCAAATGTGTTGGACTGAAATGTTTTTTACTCTCGTTTTGTGCGTTTTTCTTCTCTAGAAATTTAAAGTCATTTGTATAGCTATAGGGACGGGTTTTTTGGAGAGCTCTGCCAAGTCTGTCCCTTTAATCCTCCATCTTGCTTCTTCTTCTTCTCTTCCAGGAATTCTTCTTGGGGCTTCTATCCAATTCACAGTTTTCATTGAGCCTTTCCTTGTGCCTGTTTTGATGTCATTGTCTTCATTTGTTTTTGTATCTTTATATCTTCTCTGTCACCTTAGTGATTTTTTATGGTCACGTTTTATTTTTGTTGTTGTTTGCTCATCTTTCAATTCTATTTCTTGATTTGGAACTTTATCATAATGTTTGGCTATTCCCAGTTTGGGGTTGGGGAGGAGGGCCACTGTTTCAACCCATAGCCTTTTTCTCACTGTTGTTTTCACATCTAATTCTATGTAATGTGAAGTTTTTAGTCTTTTGAAGATAGTATGATCTAGAAAAAGGGGTAGTCTCTCCTGGACTGCATTCTTGTCCTTAGCCATGAAGGACCCCTGATTCCTTGGGATTGCAATGGATACTTTTTCTCAGAGCTACTTCTCCATTGAAACAGGAAACATTGCTTTTTCTTGGGTCCCTAATTCTTTGGGACTAGAAGTGGTTCTGCCTTTCAGGGTTTTCATTTTCTTTTGACCAAAAGTGATCCTTCTCTGACTTTGAAATATGACCCTGGAGCAGACACAGGTCATGGAGTTGCCCTCCTGTTACCTCTCAGGGCTCCCACTCCTTGACCAAAAGTGCTCCTTTCTGCCGTTAAACTACAACCTTAAAGTTGGTATAGGTAATGGAGTTGCCTAATAGAGTCTGGTCTTACAGGCAGAGCTAGCAAAGTGGTTTCTTGTAATCTCCTGACCAGTTGCCAGATCTCCTTACTGTCTCTGTCTTTAGAGCTCCTGAAACTGCTGCTGCTTCTTTCACCACCATTACTTAGTCTCACTATTGGTGTTTCATTCACACTGGCCCCAGACCAACCTCCATTCTTGTGTCATAGATCTCTCTTTTTCAGCCTCCTTTGTTGTCTTATGCTGGAAGTATATCATAACCTGTCTTTTTGTTGGTTCTGGGCACTCCAAAATTTTATTTTAGTCATTATTTTAAAATTATTTGGAGGGAAATATATCCACTTCATATGCCATGGTTTTTTGCCACACTGTTTTTCAGTTTTTCAAGTAGTTGTCAAATAATGAATCTTTACTCCATGAAGTGGGGTTTTGGGGTTCAAGACTAGGTTTACTTGATTTTGTATCTACATACCTAATATGCTCTATTGATTTCACTATTTTTTTAACCAAGAGCAAATTATTTTCATGATTAATGCTTTGTAATATCATTTGAGATGTAGCAACCTAGACTCTCTTCTGAGATTCAGTGCAACATAACTGACTTTTGGACATTTCAAATTCAGCATATCCAAAACAAACTTCATAATGTTTCTCATAAAATCTACCAAACTTCCACACTTCTTCTTACTTTGGAGTATCTCATTTTTTCCCATATACCCAGGTTCTTTTCTATATACACAATATTTGTGTCCCCTTCTCTTTATTCACTCACCAATTACTCTAGTTCAGGTCCTCCCCATTTCCTTCCTGTACTATGGCAATAGTCTTCTACTTGTTGTCCTTACCTAAAGTCTCCCCCCTTTCCAAACAATCCTCCAGTCAGCTTCAAGTATTATTTTTTTCTAAAGCACAGATCTGAGTACCCCCTGATCAATGAAATCCACTTTCTCTGTTGTATCCAAGCTATTTATAACCTGGCCCTTGAGTATCTTTTCAGTCTTCATATACCTTAGTCTCCTCCACTCTATATTCCAATAAAACTGGCTTACTCTCACTTCAACATGACACTCCATCTCCCCTTTCCATCCTATCACACTCATTGGTCCCTATATGTGAATAGATACACTAACTTCTCACTACTTCTTACTTTTCTTGAAGATTCACAGCTCAGATTCTACCCACTCCACAAGGTCTTTTTCTGTTCTTTAAAATAATGACTTCTCTTCTCAGAGGCCCTTCCATTTACTATATAAATATCTCCTAATTGTTTACATGCCATCTTCTCTAACACAATGCAAATTTATCTAGGACAGGGACTAGTTTCTTTTTTCTTTTTTTTTCTTGCTTTCTTTGTTTCCCTGCTGATTAAATGGGCTTTTTCCCTCCAGTTTTTTAAAAACTTAACTTACAGTTTCCATGTGCTCTAGGACCTAATCTACTTTTGTAAAGTTACAATGTAATGCTAAGAAATACGCATATTGGTAAAAATGTCCATTTAGAAGATGCCATAAATCTTTCAGGTATTAACCTTCAACCTCCCACGTTTAGTGAGTTACTATTAATTTTTTGAAATATATTTTCTTTTATGAGTTTAGTGGCTGTGACTGTGTACATGTTGATATTGCTTCATTATCCATGGTGCCTTTAAGCATGATATCATATATATTATATATCATACCAAGTTTTCTGAGGAGAGAGGATCTTTTTCTGCCCATGTAACCTGTATCATTAAATCAAAAGCATGTTCTTACTGTTGAAAGCACAGCACTTATGCTCACACACAGTATTGTTCTGTTATTTAATCTCAGGAAAACAAAGGCACAGGTTCTAGGAAGGATGGTTTTTATTAGCTATCAGGCTAGACCTCAGCCTACAAGGATTCCATGAAAATCATTGACTAATGCCCTCTGTCTCTACTAAAGATGTAACAACATAAAGAAGAGAGAATGTTGATAGACTTAGAGCCTCCTAACCAGGGCACCCTAGTATAGACATTTCCTCTTACAGGAGATCTTCACACTACTAAGCTTACCCCCAGTGCTTCCAAGGGTGTGTGCGTGTGTGCGTGTGTGTAAAATCCTCTTGCAAACTTTCACAATACAATGTTTCACATATTTTGGTTTCCTACCAAAGGTCATCATGGCTTGCATGCACAGATATAGCATCTTTATGGATGGAATGGAGAGTCAGGGAAATAGCAAAAGGGAAAACACTCTGGGTATAGTGACCACATCTCTTTAGGGAGAGGAAACTCTGCCACAGAACAGGATACTTTTGGTTTTATAGCTCCAGATAAAAAATAGAAAGAAACCATTAGCCTTTAGTCCTTCATCTGTCTTTGAAGCTGCTGGTATCTCTGCTGCTATAGTGGCAGCAGATGCCTTGATGCCCTCTTCATTGATCTCCAGGTAACATGTATGCAAAACTTTTGATAAACAAAAAGATTTGAACATCAACATTCCAGAAAAGTCAGCCCTCTGCTCATCAAATGCATCTGACATTCCCAAACTGTAGAGGACATGCTCCAAGTCACAGGTCTCTTCTATCTTGATTTTGGGGAGTAAGAAGGTCTTGTCATAATTTTCCATCAAGGCCATTGCTTCTGGCTTTGTCCAAGTTATAAATCTTTCATACGTAAGCCCTTTTTCCAGCTGGAAGAAAAAAGTTGAAAATTCTAAGATCCTGATAACGGCACAACTCTATATGTTCAGATTTCTTTCATACTGGAGCTAGAAAGCAACTATTTCCCCAGAGTCTATTGCAACTTTGGTGTATTTGCCAGTCAATGTCTCTATGTTTTAAAGTTCTCCTCCTTTTCTTTCCTCTCTGCTAACCTCATCTACAAAGATACATTCTTCCCTGACCTTTGAGGATTAATTTAATTTTAACTATAACCACATAATTGAGGAGGAATTGTAGAAAAGTCTAAGCACTTTACAATTTCCTGTCAATTATGTAGGACTGGGATTGGGGATGAGTGGGAAAGCTAAGGGACACAATGGATTGAAGTCTGATGAACTATAGATTAGTTAACACTTATCATGCATTGCACAGAACAGGATGGCAAAAGGATAGCACTCTAGAACTGGAGTCAGGAAGACCAAGTTCTGTCTTAGACATATAAATCTTGAAAAGTTACTTAAGCTGTATGAGCCTTATTTTCTTCATCTGTAAAATGGGAATAATATAGGATCTACTTCTGACTTGATGCCACAATTAAATAACATAGGTAAAGCACTTTGCAAATTTAAAATACTAGTAAATAACATTTACCATTAATGTTGTTGTGGGATTCAGCATGCAAATCACCCAAAATACTATATATTCTGTAGCTTTGTGTCAATGATCTTTTTTTTTTAATCTTGCTTCTGAGGCACTGAATCAGGATTTGTTTCTATCAGTGGCTTTGCCCTTGATATTTTCTGTTCGTGGCTTAATTTCTTCAATCTAACCATAAGGTCTGAGAAGCAATTATTATCTACTCTGTGCCAACCACTCCTACTAAGCCCTGTAGATGTAAAGAAATACCAAGACAGTCCCTGTTCTCAGGGAGCTCACAGTCTGATGGAGGGAGAAAACATTTAAATAACTACATGTAAACAAAACATATACAGGATAAACTGGAGATAATTAATAGATGGAAGACATTTACATTAAGAGGAACTTGAAAGACTTCTTAGAGAAAGTAGAATTTTAGTTGGGACTCAAAGAATTCCAACTGGATTCAGAATGGACCAAGTTTCATCTTTCCTCTGACATATACTGGCTATCTGACTCTGATCAAGTTTCTTAAACTCTCATTAATCACAGGTAACTCTCCAAACCTACAGATTACAGAGAAAGTGCTGATCTGTATTGGAATTCACTATGCCCATGAAATAACAAATATAGTTTTAAAATATCAGAGGATATAAAGATTTAGAGCATCCCTAGTGCAAACCCCTCATTTTACAGATGAGGAAATTGAGGCTCAGAGAGATGAAGTGACTTCCGCTGGGTTGGACAAATGCTATTACTCTTAATGATTTTATCTTGGTATCTTAAAGTGCTGTCTTAAAATAGAGAGGCTAAAACCCTTATCTAAAAAAAAAAAAGAAAATGTAAATTCAATGGTTTCCAATGCCTTTCTAGATAAACTGTTAGCAAGTTGTTTGTTTTTGTTTTTTTACAGATAAAGGAAACTTATTATGAAGGTAATCACTATTTATAGAGTTCTTTGATAGAACAATAAGATTTGAACTGCTAATGTCTTTGTTAAGGAAACACTTAAGAGAGAAATCTCATTCCCTCTATCCCATAACTTGCATTGGGTCTGCAGTTTGTAGTCACACAGTTACCTAGATCACTGGAAAGTTAAATGACCTATACCAGGTCACACAGCTAGTATGTGTTAGCAGCAGAACTTAAATCCAGGTTTTCCTGGGCTCCAGACTAGTTTTCTATTCACTTTCCTCTGCTGCTTCAAAATTGATTTATAAAATAGAAATAGAACCCCGGGGGGCAGAGCCAAGATGGCGGAGTAGAAACACACAAATACGCTAGCTCTGAACCCACAGCCCATGAAATATCTGTAGTAAAGAGCTGCCAATAAATTCGGGAACAGGAGAAACCACATAACAGCAGAGTGGATAAGATTTCTGTTCCAGAGGGACCTGCAAACCTCTCGCAAAAGGTCCATCGCGCTGCAGACGTGGAGCCCAGCCCAGCCCCGCCCCGGCACTGAGAGGAGAAGATCCGAGTGGACTTCCGGGACAGAATCTCCAGCAGCCACATGGGTCCCTCCCCCCACAGGTGACAGGGGTTGGTGAGAAGGTCTCTTTGGTGGGTCGAGAGGGGAGTGGAGTGCCCCCATACTCAGGCCCCCTCAGGAGGCAACAGCGGAGGCAGAAGCAGACCAGGTCTCCCCAACAGGCAGGAGCCTGGATCCATTGTTGAATGTCTCTGCATAAACCCCCTGAGGGAACTGAGCCCTTGAGGCAGCCCTGCCCCCACCTGAGCACCTGAACATAATCTCACACTGAATAGCAGCCCTGCCCCCACCCAAAGCCCTGAGGCTGGGAAGCAGCATTTGAGCCTTAGACCCCAAGCGCTGGCTGGGAGGATCAGGAGGCGAGGTGGGTGTGAGGAAAATATTCAGAGCTCAAGTCACTGGTTGGGAAAATGCCCAGAAAAGGGAAAAAAAACCAAGACTATAGAGGGTTACTTTCTTGGTGAGCAGGTTTCTCCTCTGCTCCCTTCTGATGAGGAAGAGCGGTGCTCACCATCAGGGGAAGACACGGAAGTCAGTGCTTCTACATCCCAGCCCACTCAATGGGATCAGTTCTGGGAAAAGGTCATAAAGAGCTCAAAAAATTTTCAAAATTATGTTAGAGAAGTGGAGGAAAAACTGGGAAGAGCAATAAAAGACTTGCAAGCAAAGTATGAACAACAGATCACCTCCCTGCTAAAGGAGACCCAAAAAAATGCTGAAGAAAATAACACCCTGAAAAATAGGCTAACTCAATTGGCAAAGGAGGTTCAAGAAGCCAATGAGGAGAAGAATGCTTTCAAAAGCAGAATTAGCCAAATGGAAAAGGAGATTCAAAAGCTCACTGAAGAAAATAGTTCTTTCAAAATTAGAATGGAACAGATGGAGGCTAATGACTTTATGAGAAACCAAGAAATCACAAAACAAAACCAAAAGAATGAAAAAATGGAAGAGAATGTGAAATATCTCATTGGAAAAACAACTGACCTGGAAAATAGATCCAGGAGACACAATTTAAAAATTATGGGCCTACCTGAAAGCCATGATCTAAAAAAGAGTCTAGACATCATCTTTCATGAAATTATCAAGGAAAACTGCCCTGATATTCTAGAACCAGAGGGCAAAATAAATATTGAAAGAATCCACCAATCACCACCTGAAAAAGATCCAAAAAGAGAAACTCCTAGGAATATTGTGGCCAAATTCCAGAGTTCCCAGGTCAAGGAGAAAATATTGCAAGCAGCTAGAAAGAAACAATTCAAGTATTGTGGAAATACAATCAGGATAACACAAGATCTAGCAGCTTCTACATTAAGGGATCGAAGGGCATGGAATAGGATATTCCAGAAGTCAAAGGAACTAGGACTAAAACCAAGAATCACCTACCCAGCAAAACTGAGTATAATACTTCAGGGGAAAAATTGGTCTTTCAATGAAATAGAGGACTTTCAAGCAATCTTGATGAAAAGACCAGAGCTGAAAAGAAAATTTGACTTTCAAACACAAGAATGAAGAGAAGCATGAAAAGGTAAACAGCAAAGAGAAGTCATAAGGGACTTATAAAACTTGAACTGTTTACATCCCTACATGGAAAGACAATATTAGTAACTCTTGAAACTATTCAGTATCTAGGTACTTGGTGGGATTATACACACATACATGCACACGCACACACTCATAGAGACAGAGTGCGCAGAGTGAATTGAATAGGATGGGATCATATCTTAAAAAAAAATGAAATCAAGCAGTGAGAGAGAAATATATGGGAGGAGAAAGGGAGAAACAGATTGGGGCAAATTCTCTCTCATAAAAGAGGCAAGCAAAAGATTTTTTTAGTTTGGGGAAAAAAAGGGGAGGTGAGAGAAAAACATGAAGTTTACTCTCATCACATTCCACTAAAGGAAGGAATAAAATGCACACTGATTTTGGTATGAAAACCTATCTTACAATACAGGAAGGTGGGGGACAAGGGGATAAACAGGGTGAGGGGGACGATGGAAGGGAGGGCATGAGGAGGAGGGTACAATTTGAGGTCGACACTCATAGGGAGGGACAGGATCAAAAGAGAGAATAGAAGTAATGGGGGACAGGATAGGATGGAGGGAAATATAGTTAGTCTTATACAACACGACTATTATGGAAGTCATTTGCAAAACTAAACAGATTTGGCCTATATTGAATTGCTTGCCTTCCAAAGGGAGGGGGAGGGGAGGGAGGGAGGAAAAGAAGTTGGAACTCAAAGTTTTAGGAATAACTGTCAAATACTGTTCTTGCCGCTAGGAAATAAGAAATACAGGTAAAGGGGTATAGAAAGTTATTTGGCACAACAGGACAGAGGAGAGGATGGAGACAAGGGCAGAGAGGAATGATGGAGGAGAGAGTGGAGTGGTGATGGGGGCAATTGGAATGCTCGGTGTTTTGGGGTGGGAGGAGGCGACAAGGGGGGAGAAAATTTGGAACCCAAAAATTCTGTGAAAATGAATGTTAAAAGTGAAATAAATAAATAAATATTAAAAAAAAATAAAATAGAAATAGCATTGTTTTCTATTCTTCATTTGGCTACAGATTAGATGGAATTAAAGTAGCCTTTAGAGCTGCATGTTATCTGCCAGCCTGCTGGGCCTGTTTGGGATTCTTACCTCTTTTATCAAATGGTAAGTATTCAAATGAAGATTTATTTGCAGCTTCTTTATGTGAAGTAGAAAAAAAATGGAAGAGGTATTTCAGATAAAGGAGGTATATTTTATATATATTTAAGATGTCTTAAGCGTTATACATGAATACATGTACGTATAATTTCATGAAAAATGCGTGTACACACACACACACACACACACACACACACACACACACACACATTCACTATCAATGACCCTCCAACTGAAATAAGGCCAAATTCTGGGGTGGGAGGTGAAAGTGTAGGTAATGATTCGAGGTAGAATATGGAAGAAGTCACCTTCTATGCTCAGACTGGGAAATGAAGGGAGATTTAGGCAAAGGGAGCCTAGTTGACAGATTTATGTTAGTTCAGGGTAGGCTCCAGGATCCAGAAGAAACTAATAATGCTTCTTCACCTACAGAAACAGCTATGCCTAAATTTCCAGTAGCCTTAACTGGGTCAGTCCCTCAACTTGTCTTTGGAGGAATGATACTGTCTGGTTGGAAAGACTTTGGATTCCTTTTTGTTTGCCATCCTAAAGGGCTAATTCAGGATAATCTCAGGAGAAGGGGAACAGAAGGAAATAAACATTTATATAGTACCTACTATGTGCCAGGCACTGTGCTAAGGGTTTTACAAACATTATCTCATTTAATTCTCAAAACAACCCTGTGAGATAGGTACTGTAATTATCCCCATTTTATAGTTGAGGAAACTAAGGCAGAGATGAAGTGACTTGCTCAGAATCACAGAGCTAGGAAGTGTCTGAGGCTAGATTTGAAGTCAGATCTTTCTTACCTTAGGCCCAATGTTGTACCACCTAGCTCAGGGCAAACCTCAGTCAATGGAGAAAACTTAGAATGCTTTCAGGGGAAAAAACAAAACAGAACAAAACTACCTCATCTTCCTCATCCTCCCACCTGCTTTTTGTTCCCCAAAGTTCCTTTAATGATAAAACTAGGTCATTTTTATTCTCCAAGGAGAGATCAAAGGTACATGACAGTGTGAACTGGTTAAGGTATCAACTCATCAAATGAATAACAAATAACACATTTGTTCCTGTTTTTAAAAGAAGGAAAAGTGGTTGTTATTTCTGAAATGAGGGGACAATTCCCTCTTGATGTAAGCAGGTTAAGAAAAATGAGTCTGAGCATTTAAAAGTTCAGGACAGAGATTCCCAACATTATCTGACCTACTGCCCCTTTTCAAAAAAAAAAAAAAAAAAATTACTCATCCCCTTGAAATCTACTTTCTTTACCCCTTTAACATTTTTGAAATTTGCATAATTTCAAAAATATGCAAAATATATTTTTGAAATTATGGGTCTTAAATTTAATAATTTATTGAATTTTTCTTGCAATGAAATTTTGATGGTACAACATTGCTTCATGTAACTGTATACTATCATATTGTAAACAAGTCATTACATGAACAAATTCCTGCTGATGCATGCTGAACTTCCTGACAATGCTGGACAACCTCACCTCCAAATACTTGCTTATTAAGACCTGTCAGCAGACTTGACCATTGATCAGTTATAATTTGCATTTTGAGTTTATTTGGAAAATGTAGTCACTAAAACTTTAATTCTGTTATACAACAGATGAAACATATGAAGAGTTTTTCATAATTTTTTTCTTTTCTTCCCTTATGCTTCTTCCCCTTATTTTTATTCAACAGCTTCCAATTGAACCCAAGGCTACTATCACCCCCTCTCTGGATCATTTCAGTGACCCCCTGGGGGTGGTATTGTCCACTTTGGGAACCCATGATGGACAAAAAAATGTATAATTGTCACGAACTGGTCTTCTACTCCAAACAAATACAAATTCATTGAGGGCTAGTACTCTTTCTTTTTGTATTTTGTCCCCAAGTTTACCACAGTGCTTAAGTGTTTAATAAATTCTTTTGCATTCAGGACAAACCTGTGGTTCGAGGTAGATAACTGGCTCAAAGAGACTGAAACACTTCTACAAGAAAGAAAATCAGCTTAGATTGGGAATCTAGGTAAAAGAGTGGATATGCATGGTGCTTGGATATACAGATTGCCATTCTTATGAGACAGTAATATCAATTTGGATTATACTTGCTAAAACAGGTAATAACACTTTAAAAGGGTTAGCTTGTAGACATCAAAAATTAGACATTTTCCCAACCCACCTACAAACAACTCAAATCTCAGCTTCATAATTATCTTTTTTTTTTCTCTCTCATTGTTCCTGTCCTCCTTATTCTCCCCATCCCTCAGATGACTTTAAGAAACCTAATTCTCAGGACACATTTCCTTTCTCTTTTGATGACAGTAACATCATTTCTCTTTTTTGAGCAAGTACATTTATGTTGCTTTCCAAATCCAATGGTGCTTCAGTATAAGAATATATTATCTCAGGAACCCATTCTGCCAAAATGGGAGTAATTTTCAATGTAAATAGTAAATAGTAACTGTTTCTCTTGACCAGCAATCCTGAGGGTCTTCGCCTCCAAGTTTGATTGTTTTTTTGATTAAAGGGGCTATCCCTTGACTCACTTCTTAAAGAGGAAAAGCAATCAATTAAAAAAATCAAAGTCAACTTCAAGTCATGTCATCATTTCCCTGATGTCATAGTCATCTTCAAAAATGAAGGATAAACACACAACAATTATAAAGAGGCCTATTCACTGAATGGGATTACCTCACTCCAAGTGAAAACCTGAAAAGACCTTAACCTAAAAGGGCCAGAGTCTTCTATTGCATCCTAGGCCATCTCCAGTCATCCTGATGAATCAGACCACTGGACCCAGATGGCTCTCGTGGAGAAAATGAGGCTGGTGACCTTACGTAACCATCCCTCATTCCAATTCAAGTCCCATGGAAGGGATTGTTGGAATAAAGACATGCCAGAATATATTTCCATTCCATCCACCCAGTCTTACCTTAGTTAAGTCATTATCAGAAGTAAAGACAAGGATTATGGTCAATTCCATTCCACGACAGGGAAAGGTGAAAACCTGTCCACCCAGCTCTTCTAAAGGAGATGTCAGAAACTCCTCTTTCTTCTTCATAATCTGCAATGTTGTACTCTCGTGCTTAAAGGAAACAAAGAGATGTGTGATTAAAGCCAGATTATTGAAAGGGGCAGAAGAAAGCAAATTTGTATTATTTAAAATATTTTCAAATTTGCAAACTATATGAGTACTCTTAAAATCAAAGAACACTCCAATTAATTCCAATTCATCTCTTCATGACCCCTTCCTCTACTCTCCCCCATTCAGATTCACACCCTACCTGACTGACTTTCAAAGTTTCAATCTGTGTGTGCCTTGGATCAAATGCCTTCTCCCAGGTTGCTTTAAAGTTGATGGCATTCACAAAGACGAGCAGGCTAAGTGGATCAACAAGACCATCAGGTAGAGCCTCTAAAATGTTACCTTTCAAGAAAATAGAAATTAGGTTTAATTTTTCCCCCAGAAAAAATATCCTTTAATAACCTTTGACATGGTATATGTATAATATAATCTAGATTGAGCACCAAGTTTTCAAAGTTTCTGAACTAATTTAATATTAAACATAATCTTAATATAAATTCTCTATTGTCAGAAAAAGATTATTTGTATATCCACAAGATACATGGGACTAGATTAGGCTTCTGGTGGTTTGGTAGCATGTAATCCCTACCATCAAGGAAATGATCTTTCATCAAGTAATGAGACAAAAAAAGTACACAAAAATACATATTTAATGTCTTGATAATCTGCCTCCATGGAGATAACAGCAACCATCCTTCCATAATTTTGTAGATTATTTTTGAGTTGCAATGGTTAAAAACAAATAATCAAACAAACAAAAAATCTCATTAATTGGTAGAACAATCTTCTGGGATAAACTTTTTGGTTATGCTGGTCCTTGTCTCACAGAAATATAGAAGCTAACACTGGAACCAGACCCCATATACTTCCTCTCTTGCTATATGTTGAGGCACAATCATAAAACCTTCAGGAATCCAGGGTCAATAAAATAGTTGTTAAGGTGCCAGGTATAGTGTTAAGTGCTGGAGATACAAAAAGAGGCCAAAGATATTCCCTGTACTCAAGGAGCTCATAATCTAATGAGAGAGACAACAAAATAAACAGAATAAGTAGAAAATAATTAATAGAAAGGTGGTACTAGAATTAAGAATGCTTGGGAAAGCTTTTCTGCAGAAGATGGAATTTTACTTTGGACTCAAAGGAAGCCAGTAAGTGGAGATGAGGATGGAGAGCCTTACTGACTACCAGAGGATATGTCTAGATCTGAGAGATGGAGTATCTTGTTTGTGAAAGAAAGCCAGTGTCACAGGATCAAAGGAATAAATTGTAAGAAGACTGCAAAGTTAGGAGGGAGCTAGTTATGAGGGGTTTATGATACAGAAGATTATCATCTTTAAGCTGTGATGAAGCATCAGACTACAATTCTAGTCCTCCACTAGTGAGTACAAGTAATAGTGAAATGCAAATGTATATGCAACATGGTAACCAATAGTTGGTTGGATATTTAAGTTAAGTTGGGACTTAAACATGATTCAATGAGGAATGACTCTGAAGGATTAGGTGAATGAAAATTGATAGAAGAAATAATGTAAGCAGGCCCCACTGTGGAAAAAAAAATGAGTAAGTGGAATATAAAAAATGGGAAAAGGACACTTGGCTGACATGGAAGGCATGTGTATCAGTTTCCGAAAAGATGACATTGGCTAAATAGGATGGAAAAATGTAGTGGTGCTTCTAGGATCCTACACAGGCTTCACCATGTTGGATCACTGATAGGACCAGAAATCACTAGAGAAGTGTGATGTGCCTGAAAAATGCAAGACCACCTAGGGTAGAAGGCACAGAGAGGTAGATTTGGGTTTTCTATGACGATAGCTTTCTAAAGATTACAGCATCCCAAGTGTGAAATGGGCTGCTTTATGGGATAGGATGTTCCTGCTCACTACATGCCTATAAAGAAAAGTTAGATGACCTCTTTTGGGGTCTATTATGGAAGGGATCAGTGACAAGGTAATAAGTAGGACTAGATGGTTTCTGAGGTCCCCATCAACTCTGAGATTCTGAGATGGTAGCCATCTCTCAGTGGGAATGGGAGTAGGGGAGAAAAGAAGAAAAAAATTACATGATAATTTTGTTGTATATTTGAAAAGAATAGCAAGATGTGCATAGTAGATTTGCAATTTCATGTACATTCACCTCTTTGTTGTACTATGTTTGTTTTAGGGCATAAATTAAAAATAAGAAAAAAAGAAGGTTCCCGAAAAGGTAACTGATATAGCCAACATAGAAAGACAGAATTTATTACCTTCAGTCTTCTCTACTATCCAAGCATTTATACGTTTCCTGACGGCTTCTGTCTCTTGAGAAAAGCAAACATCTTCCATCATTGAATTGCAGAACTTGAAACAGGATTCCCTAAAGGACTAGAAGAGGAAAAAATAGGGTCAGAGCAATATCCCTACTTCTATGTCCCCCAAATTTTCTAAAAGTTAGAAATATATAAGTAATATGATACACATACACAAACATATATTTGCTATGTGACCCTGGACAAATCCCTAATTCTCAATTCCCTAGATAATGTTTTAAGACTGTAAGTAGCAAAGAAGGTGCCATCCTGTAGAGCAGAAAGGATTTTCCTCCTCTGAGAGTTCCCTAACCTAATTAAATCACAGGTCTAGAAAAGCAAATAAGTACATATCAGTCCTTGCTCATAACACCATTAATAACCTAGTAAGAAAACAGTCTATTCAAGACAGAATCTACTCCAAAAATTAATGTAAAAAATTTGACTGCTAGTCTCATCCCCAAAATGAGGTAGTAATCCTTTAAAGAATTAAGAACCAATCTTATAGTGTTTTTGCATTAGTTTTATTTTGCAGTAATGTCTTGAATACATAGTAGGTGCTTTTATTTGTTGAGATTTGATTACTACTTCTTTCTAGTGTTTTGCCTGTCCTCTTCTAGGGCCTTCATCCATTCCTTGTAATTGAAAGACTAGAAAGAAAAAAAAGTCATGGCAATATCCTTATTTCTTAAAAACAATCACCAAAATTTTCTAGGATTTAGAAAACTTTTTTTTTTTTTGACTGTAATGGTGGTGTGTGCCTATGATAAGCCTGAAGTTGGTGAATTGTTTGAGCTTAGGAATCCTGAGCTGGAACAGGATTAATGTAAATGGGTTATCCACACTAAGTTTAATATGAAAATCATGAGCCTCTTGGAATGAGGGCCACTAGGTTGGCTAAGGAGGGGAAAACTGGCCCATAATAGAAGGAAAGCAACCTAAAGCTCCTGTGCTCAAAGAAAGAGACTCTAGCATGACTTGTCTCTGCACTTCCAGTCTGAGTAAAATAGAGAGAAGGGAAGGGAAAAGCCAGAGAGAAGAAGAAAAGAACTTTTTTCCCCCCAGTCTTAACCAAAGGTCCTCAATGTTCATGCAAATTGTATTATTATACAGTATAGTATCTAAGTAGAAGCAGTGAAGTAGGGTAGAGAAAGGACTAGTCTAGTCTCAGGCTTTCTTCTCATTTTCTTCATCCTTAATTATTTTCATTTCCATTCATCATTTCCTCTTTATGATAAAGTAGAAATATGTGACTTACTGTGAGGAAATTTAGATAATTTTCTCCAAAGAGCTTGTTGGTAGTTTTAAGCAGATACCAGGTGGAAGACTTGTTCATTTCTGCCAGAAGTGAGCGGATTCCCCAGAAAGTATTTCCACTTCTGTTTAGTGAAAGTAACTAAGAAAAACAAAGACATTAACTTTCTCAGTTGGTCTTTAAAGACTGATTAGCAGAAAACAAACCTCACTAGTGAATACTTTATAGGATCTCGGAATATTGAGAAAATGGGTTCATTGTGAAAGAACTATGTAGGATTATGTATTTGGGAAGGAGGCAGGTGCTCAAATAACTCTTTTGTGCAAGGGAGAAAGGGGGGAAAAGCAGTCAGACAGCTGATAGAACAAATATGACATCATTCTGGAGAGCACACAAATACACAGAAAGAAACAACAATTTTATCCGAAATATCTAAGAGCACCTCTTCACACTTTCTTTGGATCTGCTCCCATGAAGGTATGGATTTAGGGGTTGATTTTTTTTTAAGAGCACTTTTATAAGCAATTTATTGTTGTACTTCAAATCAAAGTATTACTGGAAAGCTTTATAGAAGACGAGCAGAGAACAAACCTCCACAAAATACTTCATTTGTTTTGAAATCTACAAGTTTGTAGATATATCCCAACATTAATGAACTGTCAGATTTATTATTAGAATCTAAGATTAAGAAGTCCTTATAGAATTAAACAAAGAATTTTCTTTTGCTTAAAGACCATCTTAATCTAAGTGACAAATAAGATTTATGAAACTGATGATGTAGCAAAATAAATAAAACCTTTTTTAGGAAGTGCTTCCCCATGTACATTCTCCTTGAGATCTGAAATTATATAAAGTCAACATCCTGGCTTAATCATCTCATCAAGGTAATAACATTTTGAAAATTAAACATAAGCAATTGAAGAAAAATAACTGAAACCAAGTCTTTTGAAATAGCATCATAGTGCTTCAGTTAAAATGAAGGCCAAAGCTGACTGTTTTCTATTCATCTGAAAATTATATCTGATGGTATAAGGTAGCTTAAGAAAACAAAGTTCTTATAACATTTCAAAATGATGAGTATAGTTGTGTACCTCCTTATCAGGCAATATAACCCTAATAAAATGAGATTGCAACTCACTATTAAAAATGCTGATGGCAAGCTGTCCATGAATTAGCTATGAATTATTACTTGTAAACACAATGGCTTTATGCTACACCATCGCCACCTCCTCTTTCAACAATTAAATGTTGTTTCCTCTTCTGTCTAGTAAGTAGACAGCGAACAACACCAAGTGCCCCGCCCTTTAAAAACCGTACAAAATTGTCTCCAACCAAAGGCCCCAAAGCAAAAAGGTTAGCTTCTTTAGTACACTCATGTGTATGGATCAATTTCCACAGGATTCCCTTTACATGTAATTGGCTGGTTTGAATTATGGCCCAAGTCATACCCTTGTTCCTTCAAAAAGGACAGATTAGGATGGGAGCCTATTAATACCACTGCTGCAGATAACTTGAAGATTTTCTTCAATCCAGAGACACTCTGAAGAACACATTTCATGTCCGTCTTAAATGAAAGCACATGGTGCTCAGGAAAACTTGTATAAGCTGATGAAAGATTAGAGTCAACAGAATATGACTGAGTACACATCATATGATAGACTTTATGGTATTCAGGATAAAGCTTTTTGGGAAGTTGTTTGAAAATTAAACTTGGATCAGTAACCTATTTCCGAAACACATGGATTACAGGAATATTATTGTTGTAACACACAGTACAGCATCAGCTGCAGTGAGTCCAGAACCTACAATTAAAACTGGGTCCACTTTGCCATGTAACTTTCCTTTGCTAATGGCAGCTCCAAATTCTGGCATTGAATGAAACACAAAGGGAAAATCTTCCCCTTCAACTTTCAAATAAGTAGGAGAATCCAGAGTTCCAGTTGCTAGAGCTACATTCTCAGCAAAGAGACAAAAAGGGATGTGAGACCCATCAGCTATTCTCTGATAGCCTCTGATCTCCCAGTTTCTCTTGATAAAAGTTGATTTCTCCATTTGTAACTGTTGTGTTGAAATATCATCACTGTCCTGATCATCATCTTGATCTCTGTAAAGTCTTGATATAGAGGTTATATAAGTATTCTCTTGGAAATTTTTCTGAAGACCCATAAATTTCACATAGTGCTTGTAGTAGCAAGCTATCTCCTCTGGTGTAACTTGGTCACTCTTTATGTTCCTTTGCTTGGTAGCCACCCAATCCTTAAACTTAAGCCCAGGCAATTCCATCCAGTTTCCAAAGCTGATTGTCAACATAGAACCTTCCATATGCTGCCTCCTTTTACCTTTCCAGGCTTCTCATGTCTTACTCCCTTCCACATACTCTCTGATCCAGTGACACGACTTCCTTGCCATTTGTACTCCTCATACAAGATACTTCATCTCCCGACTCTGTTCATTTTCACTGGCTGTCCCCAATGCCAGGAATTCTCTCCCTCCTCATTTCCATCTCATGGATTCCTTCAAATCCCAGCTAAAATGACACCTTATGCCAAGCCCCACCAGGTGGTCCTTTACCAAGAACCAAGTGAGGAATATAATGATGCTGTTCTAATTTCCGATGCAAAACTGACGGATAATCATACCCAAAGTCAGCATCAGGATGAAGAAGTGTGTCAAGGAGTACAGCAACTGGATTAGATGACCAGCCTTCAAGACCTTCAGACAAGTACTCTAAATCCTGATCAATAATGGAGAGATGTCTTGCTTCTTCTAATTTACTATGCAAAATTGGATTTGGATGTACAGCTTCTGAAGAAAAATATGGTCTGTATCCTGACAACATGTAAGAAAGGCAAATGCCTGAGGGTCCTTTTCCTACTATTACCACAGGCAAAGTTAGTGATGAGTCTTCAGGTAAAGAAGTTTCTTCAACTAATGGTATTGCTTTAACTTTTCTGCTGAAACTGTCACCAAAATACTGTTCAAAGGAATTCAAAATCTGCCCTTCAGTTTCAGGACTGCTATAGTTTTTGAAATGACCGGCCAGGGAGCATCGGCAGCACCACACCGGCATCGGGAGGCGTTGGAGCAGGGACACGCCGCCGCCCCTCCACCAGCCTGGCCGCCACCGCTGCCCGCCGCCCCGCGGCTCCCCCTCGGTGCCGCTGCAGTGGGGGGTTGATTTTTTTCTAACCAGAGTAACTTGTGACCAAGTTAAATTTGCTCACTTAGACCTGGAGACAGCAGGCCTGGGTTTAAATGCTGGCTCTCCCACCTAATAGCTAGGTGACTATGGGAAAATAGTAAACTCTGTCTGATGATGCTATTGAGGAAAGCATCTTGTAACCCTTAAAGCAAGACAGAAACATTTTCTTAGGTTATAATAGTTAGATACAAACTCTGAGGTACTGCTGAAACTAGGGAGGCTTCAAATAGAGGTTTGCCATTGCTTTACTTGGAATCAGCAAGACCTGGATTTGAATCCTACCTAACATTTATTAGCTGCATGGTCCTGCATGAATTGAGTGTTAAGTGGCATAGTAGATAGCGTCCTGGGCCTGGAGTCAGGAAGATCTGAGTTCATATCTGGCAGGCACTTAACAGATGTGTGAACCTGGGCAGGTAACTTAACCCTGTTTGCCCCTGTTTCTTCATCTGTAAAATTAGCTGGAGAAGGAAAGGACAAACTATTCCAGTATCACTGTCAAGGAAACCCTAAATGGGATAAATAGTCAGACATGACTGAAATGACTGAACAAGAACAACCTGGATAAGTCATTTAATGTCTCTGGGTATTAGTATCTATATGACCTTGGGAAAAAATGTTTCAACTTTGGGGGCCGAGTTTGTTAAATTAATATGCTGGAGAAGAAGACTTCCAAACCTATTGTCTCCCTTGTATCATGCTCCTCTGATCATCTACAAGAATTAAAGATGATCAGCAAGTTGACATACCCCTGGAGAAATGGAACCACCTCCACTTTGACATTTTTTTTTTTTTTTGCCATCAAAACAACCAGAAGATAAGGGAATTACACTGAAGCTGAAGGAAAAATCTAGGCTTGACTTTAGGAAAGGGATAATGATTTCATTGTAAACAAAAAGCAACACAAAAGATATTCTGAGTCAATTGTTCTCCTTGTCCTACATGGTTCATTATGAACATAAAAAAGCTGAAAGTAACTTAGGCACCAATAGGCAGGTCTCTTAAGTCCACTTCACATTATGCCTTGCCTATTGAGGGGACAATTTTCAAAGACCATTTTTCACTGATGAGTTAAAGTGCAGAAGGTGAAAAAAAAATAGAATGATTACATGAAGGTGCTGACCATATCCATTAAAACTAATACATAACTTGCTGCTCAGTGACAACATTGCAAAGATGGGCTCAGGAGAAGATGACAAAAACTGTGTTGGAAAATGTGTCTTGGGATTGTAGCAATGGAAGAGCCCAAAGGCTTGCAAGGAAATCAGAAACTTAATGTCTATATGTAAAGAATACTTTCTTCACGAAGAAATTAGATGAGGATAGCACTGAACAGCACCAAAAAAGAAAAAAGGAAGAAAGAAATTGATTACATCTCAATTGACATGGAACAGACTACAAATGTAATAGTCATTTCAGAATTAGACACAAATTTCTGCTTTTTTAGACAAAGTCAAAACAAATACCAAAGTAGGAGGCGACATGGGACATCCTGTGATTTTTATTGATATTGAGAACTCCTATCTGAGTAACTTCCCTTTACCAGTGCATGTCAGCACCTTTCCTATAACTCATAGTCTTGAGAGCTTTCTAGAGCTCTTAGAGAAATGTTCATTGACTTGCCCAGATTCCCACAGCCAATAAGTGTCAGAGGCAGGATTTGAAACCTGACTTTGAGGCAATTTCTCTACACACATCATTTTGACTTCAAATTAGAAGAAAAGATAATACTGAACTGCTGTGAAACACATTATGGCACCTCTAGCCCAGCCTATCCAAAGAATTGGCCAATTCTGGGAAAAAAACCAAAGGAAAGACATTGGTTCTCTCACCATTTCTTAGGGAAGTTGAACCAATGCAAAACAGGGCCACAAACAATTCAAAGAACCCAGAATTCACCTCAACCAGCGAGTCCTTAATAAATGCTTTTCAGCTTATTGACTACCAAGAAGAACAAAGGAAAGGAGAATAACAGCTTCAAATATAAGCTCATCTGCAAAAAATGACTGAGGAAAGTAGTGTATCACCTCACAAAATGGTGGAAAGCAATGGAGAGAATGTGTCTGCAGAGAACTTGATGTGAAAGAGAATAGTAATGTAGGTAATGTGTGTTGTTCATGTAGGTCTTGTGTGTACATTGGTCTTCCTAGAGATGACTTTCAACAAGATATGAATGGAGTCTTCTTTGCCCATCATTCTCCAATGAAGACCAATTCCTTCTAGAAATGCTAGGGAAATTATCAGGAGCATGAGGCTGGCTGCTCTCTTCAGGGTAACAGACTACAATCATACCTATTTGGCCTCCTAACTATTGTTAGTTTGGGGGAAATAATTTTTAGGTTCAACCACTCTTCCTTTAATGGGAGAGGAGGATTCTAAGCTATATATCCAAAGGCTTAGCCTCTTTCCCACCAAATACCAGTCCTACAACAACCATCACACAAAAACCTGGAAATAAATTCATTTATCATAGTGAATTAAGAAGACATATTGGGAGAAGTTAGAGATTAAAACATACTGGACAACATACAGATGAATTAGCTCTCCTACTGGAAATGAGACATATTTCAGCTTAACCAAAAAAGAGTCCCTGAACTCACTGAAGGGAAAAATTCCATGATCTCTAGCAGGTAAGGTAGGAATAGGAACATAAATGAAGCACTGATTCCTCTATATATTCACTTCTCCCTAGAGTCTTCTTCCTTTCTTCCAGGAACCTCTTCCTGAAGAAAACCTGGAACTGAGTACGGCCTCTCTCAAAACTAGAAATCCAAAAAGCAAACATCTTTCTTTACCCAGGTTCTTGACAACTCTACCCCCATTGACACATGGAATAATTAATAATTAATCTCCATTAATGAGAAGAATCTTATATAATTGGGTTACCTTCCAGTAGTATAATGCTTTTTGAAGGAGGAACCAGAAGGAAAATATCAAAGACATGAAAATTTTAATTCTCTTATGAAAACACACAAATGTTGTGGAGCTGGGTAGAAAAAACTTTGCATGTTTTACTACTGGATTGCTTCCCTGACAGGCAGGGATGTACCTAACATTTTTCCTCTGCTTATCCTTTCAGCTTTTAAAGATGTCTTGGAGATTCCCCAATTGATAAATGGCAAAGGATATGAACAGGTAGTTTTCAGAGGAAGAAATTAAAGATATCTATAGTCATATGAAAAAGTGCTCTAAATCACTATTGACTAGAGAGATACAAATCAAAACAACTCTGAGATACCACATCACACCTATCAGATTGGATAACATGAAAAAACAGGAAGATGATAAATGTTGGAGAAGATGTGGGAGAGTTGGAACACTAATTCATTGTTGATGGAGCTGTGAGCTGATCCAATCGTTCTGGAGAGCAATTTGGAACTATGCCCAAAGGGCTACAAAAATGTGCATACTTTTATGCCATATCATTTCTGGGACTGTGTCCCCAAGGGATCATAAAAATGGGAAAGGGTCCCACATGTACAAAAATATTTGTAGCAGCTGTCTTTGTGGTGACCAAAAACTGGAAATCAAGGAGATGCCCATCAACTGGGGGAATGCCTGAATAAATTGTGGTATATGAATGTAATGGAATACTATTGTTCTATAGAGGCCTGGAAAGACTTATATGAACTGATGCTGAGCGAAAGGAGCAGAACCAGGAGAACTATGTACACAGGAACAACCACAGTGTGCGAGAAATTTTTCTTGTAGACTTAGTACTGCATTGTAATGCAAGGACTTAAAAAAATTCCCAATGGTCTCTTAAGTTAAAATGCCTTCCACATCCAGGGAAAGAACTATGGAATTCAATTGCAGAATGAAGCAGATCATTTTCTTTTGTATTATGTTTTGGTTTATTTTATGATTTCTCCCATTCCTTTTAATTCTTCTATGCAACATGACTAAGGTGAAAATGTATTTAATAGGAATGCATGTGTAGAACCTATACAAAACTGTATACCATATCAGGGAGGAAATGGGGAGGTAGTGGGGAAGGAGGGGAAAAATCTAAGATATATGAAAGTAATTGTAGAACACTGAAAACAAATAAAATAAGAATAATAAAATGATATCTTGGAGAAGAGAGTACACAGGGCATAATCTTAGGTGGACTCAAGAAGCCTGCTTGAATATTAATCTCATTCTTCCCTCCAACATACCGTAAAAACTCACTATTAGCGTCACTCCTTTAGGTTAGTCTCTAAGATTTAGGTTTGAGGGAAAAGGCAAGAATTCAAGGATACTTTTAAAGAAACACACACACACACACACACACACACACACACACTGTAGAGGTAGATATCCACTTCTTAGCCATCATTATACTAACACAGTTTCATCTATGAGTATAGTTTATTGCCACCCTAGAAAACAGAGAAAGATCATATCATGAGATATGCAAGACCAACAACTCAATATGAAAGTTTCAGACTGAATCTGTAAACTGTGGATTGTTGGTGAGGGAAAAAGAGTAAGAAAGAAGAGCGAGGCCAAGATTCCATCCAGTGTTACCTGGTTTCCTTCCCCCTGGAGTCTGTTTTTCCTACTCTGGCATCTTCTCTTACATTCCCTTGGGGGAGATTGGGACAGTAAGAGTGAAGGCACCAAGAACAGAAGACATCAAAGATGCTCTGATGCCTTTGCAGTTTTGATTTCTAAAGGTCACACAACTCTGAAACTTTAGTGTCCTTTGCCCCCAAGGCACATCTCTACTTTCAGAATCCTCTCTCAGATGGTTTCCAAAGATCAACCAGTGTTTTCTAAAATCCACAATGTGGGTTTGCCATTTTTGTGATTTATGGACTTGATTTTTTTTTGTTTGCATTCAAATCATAGGATGGTCAGAGCAGTATGTCCTGGACCATCAATTCTTTTTTCCCCTCACACTCTGGAAACATAATCTATAGGTACAGGATTCTCTCCCCAACTCACTTGGGATGCAAAGGTCTGGCTTTGTGGAGCGATAGGCAAACATACCTGTGCAATCTGTGCTGCTGTTTCTCTCCTTGTTCCCAAAAGGATCATGTTCAGGGCAAATAAGATGCTTGGAGGAGAAAACAACACATTTCGTGTCTTTTCTTCACAAAGCTTTTTCAGAAGAGTAACGGCAAATGCAATATTTCCTTCAGAAAAAATATCCATGATGCAACCTTGAACATAGGAAATGCATAACAATAAGCACAAGGCTTGGGAGTAGAATGCCTTGCATATAATAGGAGTTCAATATATGTTTCATTTTCACCCTTGCTTTCCCCTCTGTATTCGACATTGCCTAACCTTCAGTCAAAGAAAAGACAAACACCTTGAAGGGAAAGTGAATCTTGTTTTGGGGAAGTCCCAAGTCCAGTAAATATTCCAAAGGTAGTTTCACACTAAATGCAATGGGAATGCACAGAACAGAACCCTGCTCAAAGTGTCTAAGCACTTTGCAAAGGATGGGAGCAGCTCATTTTACCCTCATATCCAAATGCAGAGTGTAGGAAAAAGTCCACAGGGTGCTTCTGCTGGGAGTAGTGATGAAGAGGAAGGAATTTTCCAGGGCAGTGATCAGGAGGTTCAGGAGCCAGCTGTGAAGGGAGTGCTACTGACACAGGGATAGGGAACCTTTCGCCTCAAGCCACAGGTGGCCTTCTAGGTCCCCAAATGCAGCCCTTTGAATCCAAACTTCACAGAACAAATTTCCTTAATAAAAGGATTTGTTCTGTAAAACGTGAACTCAGTCAAGAAGTCACACTCAAGCACCTAGAAGGCCACATGTGGTTTCAAGGCTGCAGGTTTCCTACCTTTGCTATCACATTATATGGCTGAGAACTCAGAGGTGGGGATATAGGCAGAGAGAAAGTGCCAGGACAGGATAGAACACAGACTTTAGAGGAAAAGAGGCCAGCTGATCTGAAATGAGACTTGACTAAAGCACTTCTTGGAATGTATTTTAATAAATGAATGTTCTACATTTTGGATAGATTCTTGCAGGGGGACTGAAGATGACAAGTGAGCAAATAAGTCAAAGTTGCTAGGTAGGGTCAAAACAAACCAGAGGGTTATTATTAAGAATTCTTTAAGGCTAGACCCAATTTGCATGATAGTAGAGATTTTTTTTCCCCAGAGTTCACTGGTTATATAAGCTACTTATTTTCCAGATAGAGGGGATAGGCTAAAGTCAAACCCAAAGAATAAAGTTGAGTCTATGCAAGGGTCCTCATTAGTATGATTGATTAGTATGATTTGGAAGATGCACATAGGATTTATAAGTCCTTGCTAAGATTAAATGCCTGCTGGACTTGGAGGGGGAGAGGGTGTGTGTGTGTGTGTGTGTGTGTGTGTGTGTGTGTGTGTGTGTGTGTGTGTGTGTGTGTGTGTGTGTGTGTGTGTGTGTGTGTGTGTGGTGGGGGAGGCACTACATAAGAACAAATGCTACAGAGTTTTTCTGGTCTTGACTTTCTTTGGACTCCTATTTTCTCACTATAGTCAAAAAATAGTCTGACAGTAGGGACACTATGTCACTACTTAATGGTGAGGACCATTGCCTGTTTTCATATACTGCCTTCTCATTATTTCTCCATCATAGCTGAATTGAAATCAGGAAAGAAGGATTGAACATTAGTGCAATTTAGACAAGACAAAGGTACTTCAAGGAATAAAGGGTACAATCTCCAAAGCAAGCTGAATGCCCCCTTCGCCCCCACCCCCATTCCCACCATGAAGTAGTTCGAAATTTGAAAGCTAAATGACACCCCACCTTTGCTCCTTATAGTGAGTATTTATGCCCAAAGATGAGTCACTTTACCCTTATAGGCTTCAGTTTTCTCACCTACAAAATAAAGGAATTGGACAAGATAAATGTTTCAACCACGTACAAACATTTCTTTTGAGCTACTTGACTGTGGTTCCCTCCATGTAATCGCCTCGCCTAACATCCAGTTTGCTATTGCAATGTAAACCTGAGCCCTTACCTGTGAAGTGTCCCTTCTGAGCCTTTTAGTTTTACTAGGAAGCTATTTCTCCGAGGCAGTTGAGAAAGAGAGTTGTTAAATAATCAGGAGTGGGTTTGGCAGGTGAAAGGCATCACTGGAATTAAAGGTCATTTAGCTCTCCTCATTTTGCAGATGACAAAGATGAGGGCCAGAGAGGTTAGGGTCATACAGAGAGTGAGGAGCAGAGTTGGGATGATCTTCGGTCTCAAAATCTAAAGCTGTAGCAACAAAATTACAAATTAAAAAGGGGACACTGTCACAAACAGAACAGGAAATTAAAGTAGTACAAGGAAACACTACAGGTACTGGGACTCCAATACTTTAGTGATGAGGTTCATGTAGAATTGCAGTGGGATATCTCTAAAGAATTTCAAAGACTCAGATCAACTCCAAGCCAGTTGGAAAGATTTATTATAGTTTTGAGGTTTTCAGTTGGGGGGGTATGTATATATATGGTAATGATATTACAATAAGTCTCTCTACATCACAAGTTCATTCTAGGTCAGTTCTTTACTATTACTGCACAGGTGTTATTGAAGGATGGGTCCCTTCTATGGTTTAGTGGTCAAGTATCCTGCTGTACATCCTGGTGGTGCTATCTTCTGATTGGCTAGCTATTTTGGTACTGTCTGGTCAAGATGGATAGTTAGGTGTTTTGGTTGAGTACAAGAGCACACCTGTTTCTGTGGGAACCATGAGGAATGAGTCTGAGGGCAGTGCCTAGGTAGAGGGAATGGTGGGTTCCCACACCTGCTGTTTCTGTGAGAACTATGAGTTTCAGGGACACACCTGTTGTTCTAGTAAGCAGTGAGGCATATATGAAGAAGTTAGGACACTGGAGAGGGAGCTAGGTAGGTACGGTGGGTCTGTAATGAAGTTAGACTATGGAGTATGGGGGCAGCTCTATTAGGACTCTATCGTTTAGTGGATCTATGGTCTCACTAATGATTACTTCCAGTGGGGCTGATCAGAACATATCCTCACTTTATCTTATGTAACTCTTGTCTACATCTCCTATAGTCATCTACAGAAGATTGACCCCATGCTCTAGAGAACTTCCGTAAAGTCTCTTTTTAATATCCCATGAATATCAGTGTGGCACTCAGACTCCCTGCTAGTCTGCTTTCCAATTATATAATTGGCTTGCCTTCATTTCCAATCATCATGGATGATCCCTTTCATGCTAATTCTCACACAGTTTACCAGTAGTGATATGTTCTAGCCTACTTCCAATCGTGCATTTCTCCATATCTCTTGATCTGTAGCACTTTTAAAGGATTGTGGTGCACACACGTAGAATAGTATAGAAGAATTTTTTTATTCATTTTGTTTAAGGCTGATTTTTTTGTAAGATCACTGAAAGAACATCATTTCTTTTTTATTTATCTTATTTAGTCTTTTATTTTTCCAATTGTATGTGAAAACAATTTTCAGCATTCACTTTTAGAAGGTTTTGGATTCAAAATCTTCTCCTTCTCTTCCCCCCTTCCTAAGATGACAAACAATATTATATACATGCAATCATGTGAAACACATTTCCATATTAGTTATGTTGTGAATGAAGAAAAAGAAAAGAAAAGAATCGTGAACAAAAACAAATAAAGTGAAAATAGTATTAGCTGATCTGCAGTCAGCCTCCATCAGTTCTTTCTTTGGATGTAGATAGGATTTTCCATCATGAGTCTTCTGGAACTGTCTAGGATCAATGTATTGCTGAGAAGCACTAAGTCAATCATCGTTGATCATTGCACAATGTTGCTGTTACTGTGTACAATGTTCTCCTGAGAACTATGCATTTCTACAAAAGCAATGTAACCCATTCTCCTCTTCCTCTTCAATTCTGGGCCAGTTCATTATTTACTAATTGTACCCATCCAAGACATTTGTATAGATGAGCTAATTGAATGGATCTTCCATTCAGCTATATATTGTAACCTGGACATTATTCATTATTCATCTATTTTATTTTTTCCTGTGTGGTTTTCTGGGGTGAACTCTTAAGCATTTGTGAATCTTGTTAAGAAGGTTCTGTGTGGTTCTGAGGTTTGATTCAGTGAGCACAATGTTATTCACAAACTAGAATATCTGGGTGGTTTTGACATACATAGAAACTCCATTTTTTGTTTTGACTCTGAAACTGACATCTTTTTTTGACAGTGGTAAATATTTTTTGATGATCACGTGTATCCTTGTTTTATGTCAAACAGACCACAACCCACTCAAATGGAACCAAACCAGACAATATTGGAAATTGTTGGGAAATATTTAACAAAGTAAATGAGAATGCAATAAAATGTAGATGATGGTAATATGCGGTTTTAGAAACCAATATGTGCTAGCAGAGATCCCTATGTATCATGTAGTGTCCCCCATTAATGGAATGGAGTTCGACACAGTTTTGACAGCTGTAAAGAGTGTGAGAACTCAAGTGACTCCCACTCTCAATGAACTTTTCACAGGTTTTAATGATGTGAAAGTTAGAATTGGTCCATTTACAGCTTCATAAGGTTCAGCTTTTGTACTTTGATAGGCTTATAAAAAGCAAATGTAAAGAAGTGCTTGCATTTAGTCACTCTTTTAGGAAGCATGAAAACATTTTGATAACTTGATGGAACTATAAATCAGTTAACCATCAACTTCATGAAAAATCAGTCACCCTTCTAGTGGATTTTAAAAAGCCGGCCACATTTGCATAGAAGACACTCTTTGAGACCTCTGTCAAAACAAGAGGAGCTTTGTCAATCAAGGAATTCTTTCCTAGAAATCAAGAAGAAAAGTAGCCATGGAGGAAGAACTTAAACTCTTTAGGAGTAATTACTCCTCATCTTTTCCCTTGAACTGTTCCAGAGTGGGGAGGGAGAGAACAGAGTAGGGGAGGATAGGACTGAGTTGCTAAGTCCTTTAGAGTTTATTATTTTTATAACATTACTGTGAGTGTGTAAATTGTTCTCCTGTTTCTGAAGTCCTCCCAGGTTTTTCTGAAGCTATCCTCTGCATTGTCTCCTATGCTACAAACATATTCCATCACATTCATATACCATAACTTGTTCTCCTTTCCCCTAATTGATCAGCATCTCCTTAGTTTCAATTATCTGTCACCACAAAAAGAGTTATTATTAATATTTTTGTACACATGAGTCTATTACTTTTTCTTTGATCTCCTTGGGGTATAGACTTATTAGTGGTATTACAACCCCATCCAAGAACCCCAGAGCAAATTACTCAAAGCTTCTGTTTGGCCAAGTCTAGTGTGGCCTTCTTCCAACCTTCCTTTTGACCTCTGTTTACCACATGTTCCCTCTCAACCAGCCTTAGGTTGTGGAATTTTTGTCCAGCAGAAGAAGTTACTGGCTCAAATCAGTTAAGTCCACCACAAAACTGAATTCTATTCATGTAGGACAGATAAACACAGCCCACAGGATAGTTGCTAGCCCAGTTTCACTCATGATCTGGTCAGACAGGAAAGACACTAAGAAGGGGTTAATAATCTTACTTTATTCTAGTCTAGTTTTCTCAGAAGAGGATTTCTGATAATGGGAGGATGCATTTCTCCAGAATTCCCTAATGACCCTTCTCACTGGAGTCAGACATAGGGTCAATTACCCCTATGTCTGGATGGGATCAAAAGAGCACAACTTGTGCTTCCCCTAAATCCCATCAAGGCTCAATGGGGGCCAGTTGAGGCAAACACAGATTCCCCCCAGGCCTTGATGGGGGCCCCCCGATCAAAGCACACACAGCATTTCTGTATTCAACCCTTAAGTTCCCCCCAAACCTCAGTGGGGGCCAGTTGAGGCATACACAGCATTCCATCTTGTGAATTCAACCCCACTTACTGATGAATGACCACTTGTTTTACAGGGCAGCAGACAAAGAAGGCATATTGCAAACAACAGACTCACAAGTTTACATCACTTCATCCCTGTATCTTACTGTTTAGCCTCAGTGGTGGTTTGTATTATTTATCATTATATACTGCTGCACAGGTGTGGTGGAGATGTTTTGAGCTATAATTGTGGGAACTTATATCTAATACCTGGGAACAAGAGATTGTTATGGCTATGGATCTTGGGAAATTGAACACTAAGAAATAATAATAAAAATTCACTTTACACACACTGAAATCTACCTTATACTCAAATTCACCTTACATACAACTTTTAATAGTAGATTCTATATAAAGGCTAGCTGTCATCATAACCATGTGCCAGGTACTGTGCTAAGCACTTTATAAATATTATTTTATTTGGTTTTCACAGAAATCCTGTTGCTATTATGATCCCTATTTTATAGTTGAGGAAATTGAGATAAAGCAAGATCACCCAGCAAGTAAATGCTTGAGGTCAGATTGGAACTCAGTTCTTTTTGGTTCCAACGCTCTATCCACTATTTCACCTACCTGTTCTCATCAACAGATCAGTGAAGTAGCACCACTTGCATAGGTGTCTTAGCCCGCTTCCCTCCCTACCTCCACCTGAAGAAAGATGAGGCATTAAAGGAGGAATTTGTTCAGTCTTAGTTCAGTGCCTGTGTTTTACTGCCTCAGGAATTACACCTTTGCAGATCATAACTTCTCTCTACTTTGACAGACAATTACATGAGTTGTGTGGGTCAGCCCTTTCACTTGATGGCCCAATCTCTGGTGATGAGCTTCTATAAACTGGGGTTCTGTTTGCTTAGCTGAGCAGACACAGCCTGCCAACTGGTCTTGTCAACTGGAAATACTGTGTAGATATTTTTATACCCTATGTTCTCCTCTGAATCTCATGATTCTAGCTTAACTGGAAAGATATCTTTGAGGTAATTTAATTGTTCAACACATTAATTTTATAGAAATGAAAAATGAGACGTCAAGAGACAAAGTAAATTGCTCAGGGTCACATGAACAATAATAATAATAACAACAGCATTTACACAGTGTTTACCCTGTGCCAGTAACTGTGCTAAGCACTTTAGAATTATTTTCCCATTTGATCTTTACAACAGCCCTGAGAGGTAGATACTACCATTGCTTCCATTTCACTAATTAAGAAAGTGAGGCAAAGAGAGTTTAATTGACTTTCCCAGGATCACACAGCTGTTGTTGTTGTGGTGGTGGTCACCCTTCTTTGCCAAAGAAGACCATGCCATCAGAGAAATGATGACATGACTTGCACTTGACTTTTGTTTTGAGTGAGTGAGGGCTGTGCAGATGACTCAGGATGAGGCATTTGGGGTTAAGTGACTTGCCCAAGGTCACACAGCTAGTGAGTGTCAAGTGTCTGAGGTGAGATTTGACCTCAGGTCCTCCTGACTCCTGCACTGGTGCTCTATCCACTGCACAACCTAGCTGCCCCAGGATCACACAGCTACTAAATAGCTGGGACCAAATTTAGAGCTGGGACTTCCTGACCATTGTACCACCTACTGTGTCTGCATCAGCAAATATGGGACATATACCTATAGTCTCTAACTCTAAATCATTCACTCTCTTGCCACTAGGCCATTACTACAAGAATTTTTCCCTGGGACCAAACATAACAAATTCAATTCCTTTCCCATAGGATGGCCTTCAGGCACTTAAAGGCCGGAAGGAAAATAGAACTTAGTAAATAGTGACGTTTCTGTGCTTTCTGTTGTTGCTCTAATCTCCAACCTGACATTTATTTGTATGTTAAAGTTCAGGCCCTCTAAAATTATATTAAAGACAACTGGGATTTAAAAATAAGAATTTATTTAAAATAGAAAGAAAAGCAGCTTCTTTCTATGACTCTACCTTAATTACTGGCAATGGCTGTTTAGTCACTGAGGGCAGATGTGGCGGGGGACTGTGGATGCTAATACCAAGAAACCCACAAGCCTCTCTGCAGCATTTCCTCTTTGCTTTGCTTTAGCTCTCTCCACTTAGCCTTGTTTTCCCCCTTTCTTTATCTTAACATACATATCCCTCTTCAACCTTTATTCACCTAGAGCAGGCACTTTAGTCTCTGCTGAATAAATAAGATTTCCCTCATCTTTTACATTAGGTCTTTCTGTTGCTGTCACCATTGCATGCAACTACTGTTTGTGTAAGATCTAGGAGGGAAGGAAAGATATATACTCAGGGTGTGTCCTGATTAGAACCTAAGGAAGCTGAATAGGGGTGAGGTGGTGTTATGGTGGGTAGGGAGCTAGCTTTGAAATTGGAAAACTCCAACTCTTACTTTCCATAATCTTGAACAAATTACTAAAGTTGTTCCAGCTTGGAAAAACCTGCCCTACCTAAGGCTTTTCTGATGTGATCTCTAAAAACTGTGACATCAAGATGCTAGAGGAGAAGGATGGACCTGTAGAAGCTCTCCCCGCACAGCCCATAAAATATCTGTAAATAATGGCTCTAAACAAATTCTAGATCATCAGAAGCCACAAAACGACAGAGTGAAAGAGATTTCCAGCCCAAGACAGCCTGAAAGGCCCACAAGAAAGGTCTATCACATCGGGCTCAGAGCAGAGTGCAGCCCATAGAGAGCAACTCAGCTTTGGCTGCACAGAGCTGCATGAACAGGACTGGAACAGGTTTCAGGGTGGTGGAATCACTGGCAGCAGCTATGGTTCCTAGATTTCATACCCTACAAACACCAAAGACAGCTTCAAAGGTCAGTGAGAAAGCACTTTCGCCTGGGTGAGAAGGGAGCAGGGACCTACTCTAGTCCTGGTCCCAGGTAGGCAACAGGGTCCATTTTGCAGTCTTTGGCCTAAAGACTCTCAGGGCATCAAGCAGCTGATTTGGGTCTCAGCCCTGAGTGGCTGCCCTGGGGTGAGGAAGAGTGCTGGCATGGTGGAGGCTCTGGAGAGGGAATCGTGTTTGCAGATCCTGGGTAGAAAAACTTGTGGTTGCTCTCAGACCAGAGCGCAGGCAGGAGAGGAGTAAACTCCTCTCCTTTCATTGTGCCACTTTGGAGGAACTGAGAACTTACAGGTCCCTAGAGTATAACCTCCACTTGATAAAGGACTTACAAGTCAAGTAACTGACTGGAAAAATGCCCCCAAAAGGGAAAAAAATAAGAGTATAGAAGGGTACTTTCTTGGTGAACAGGTATTTTCTTTCATCCTTTCAGATGAGGAAGAACAGTGCATACCATCAGGGGAAGACATGAAAGTCAAGGCTGGTGCATCCAAAACCTCAAAAAATAAACATGCAATGGTCTCAGGTCATGGAAGGGCTCAAAAAGAATTTTGAAAATCAAGTAAGAGGTGGAGGAAAAATTGGGAAGAGAAATGAGAACAATGCAACAAAATCGTGAAAAGTGGGTCAACAGCTTGCTATAGGAGACCCCAAAAATTCTGAGAAAAATAATACCTTTAAAAATAGACTAACTCAAATGGCAAAAGAGGTCAAAAAAGCCAATGAGGAGAAAAATGCTTTAAAAAGCAGAATTAGTCAAATGGAAAGGCAGGTTCAAAAGCTCACTGAAGAAAATAGTTTTTAAAAATTAGAATGGAGCAGATGGAAACTAATGACTTCATGAGAAACCAAGAAATTACAAAACAAAATCAAAAGAATGAAAAATAAGAAGACAATGTGAAATATCTCATTGGAAAAACAACTGACCTGGAAAATAGATCCAGGAGAGACAATTTTAAAAATTATGGGACTGCCTGAAAGCCATGATGAAAAAAAGAGCCTAGACGTCATCTTTCATGAAATTATCAAGGAAAACTGCCCTGATATTCTAGAACCAGAGAGTAAAATAAATATTGAAAGAAATCACCAATCACCTCCTGAAAGAGATCCAAAAAGAAAAACTCCAAGGAATACTGTAGCCAGATTCCAGAGTTCCCATGTCAAAGAGAAAATATTGCAAGCAGTCAGACAGAAACAATTCAAATATTGTGGAAATACAATCAGGATAACACAAGATCTAGCAGCTCCCACATTAAAGGACTGAAGGGCTTGGAATATGATATTCCAGAAGTTAAAGGAATTAGTATTCAAACCAAGAATCACCTACCCAGCAAAACTGAGTATAATACTTCAGGGCAAAAAAATGGTCATTCAATGAAATAGAGGACTTTCAAGTATTCTTGATGAAAAGACCAGAACTGAATAGAAAATTTGATTCTCAAACACAAGAATCAAGAGAAGCATGAAAATATAAACAGGAAAGAGAAATCATAAGGGGCTTACTAAAGTTGAACTGTTTACTTTCCTACATGGAAAGATCATATTTGTAATTCTTGAAACTTTTCTCAGTATTTGGGTAGTTGGAGGGATTATATATATATATACACACGCACACATACATACATGCTTATATACATGCATATATATATATATATACGTATGTGTGTATGTATACATATATATATGTATATGTATATATATATAGACAGAGGAGGATACAAGGTGAGTTGAATAGGAAAGGATGACATCTAAATATATATACTTAATATATATTTAATAGATAACAAATATAATATTATAATATTTAATATTAATTATATTATATTATAATATTACACTAATATGTTATATTATATTAATTATAATGTTAATTATAATATTAATTAATAATAAATATTATAATATTTAATATTTAATATACATAATTAAGGGGTGAGAGGAATAATATTGGAGGAGAAAAGGAGAAATAGAAGGGCAAATTATCTCTCATAAAAGAGACAAGAAAAAGCTTTTTCAATGGAGGGGGGAAAGGGGGAGATGAAAGGGAAAAAGTGAAGCTTACTCTCATTACATTTGGCTTAAGGAAGGAATAACATACACACTCAATTTGGTATGAAAATCTGTCTTACATTACAGGAAAGTAGGGGAAAGGGGATAAGTGGGGCAAGGGATTTGATAGAAGAGAGGGCAATTGGGTGGAGGTAATGATTAGAAGTAAACACTTTAGGGAAGGGACAAGGTCAAAAGAGAGAACAGGATAAATGGGGGGCAGGATAGGATGAAGGGAAATATAGTTAGTCTTACGCAACATGACTATTATGGAAGTCTTTTGCAAAACTACACATACATAACCTATATTGAATGGCTTGCCTTCTCAGTGGAAATGGATGGGGAGGGAGGAAGGGAGAGAAGTTGGAACTCAAAGATTTAGGAACAAATGTTGAGAATTCTTTTTTGCATGCAACTGGGAAATAAAAATTACGTGTAATGGAGTATAGAAATCTATCTTGCCCTACAAGAAAAGAGAGAAAATGGGGATAAGGGAATGGAGGGGTGTGATAGAAGGGAGGGCATATTGGGGGATAATCAGAATGCATGGTGTTTTGGGGTGGGGGAGGGGAGAGATGGGGAGAAATTTTGGAGCTCAAAATCTTGTGGAAATGATTGCTGAAAACTAAAAATAAATAAATAAATAAAAACCTGTGATCCCCATACTCCAATGAGACACAGGTATAGGATTTCAGTGGGACATGTCATAGATCCAGCCCTGACCCTTAAGCTACAGTGACTGACACTCAATGTTCCAGCTCAGGACATTGTGCCTCAGTTACGGCATGCAAGGCAAGATATGATATTTAGTGAAGACTCCTAGGTAACTAGGAAGCAAGAGGAAGGTAACTGGGTCTGAATGAAGGATAGGTTCATAGTTCTAGAGTTGGAAGGGACATCAGAAGCCAATTAGTTCAACTCCCTCCCTCTCTTTTACAGGTGAGGAAACTGAGGTTTAGGGAGATTAAATGAATTCAGGTCATAGAATCATAGATCTAGGGCAAGAAGGGACAGCAGAGGTTGTCTTGTCCAGGCCCTTTATTTTACAAATGAGGAAGCTAAGGCCTACAGGAGCTATGTGACTTAATATTATAAATATAGACTTGGAAGAAATTCAGATACCATCTGGCCCAACTCTCTTTTTATAGATGAGGAAAACCCAGGTAGATTGATTTACTCAATGGTAACTCGGTGATGCAATGGATAGAGACCAAGCCTGGAGTCAGGAAGATCGTGTGTGGTCTCAGATACTTACTAGTTCTGTGACCCTGGGTAAACCAATTAACCACTATTTGCCTCACTTCTTCATCTGTAAAATGGGAACACACTGGAGAAGGAAATGGCAAACTGCTCTATCATCTTTGTCAAGAATATCCCATAGATAAAACGTGTAAAGTTAGACACTACTGATTAAGTTAATAACAATAAGAGAAAAGTCAGAAATAGGATTTTAAGCTAGGTCATTTGACTCCAGAGTCAATGCTCTTCAGGTGTCAATAGCATGGAAGATAAACCCTACCTACTTTATAGGTTCATGATTGCATATAATCATAGTGTTCAGAATTCAAAAGTAACTTAGAGGTCATCTTGTCTAACACCTTCATCTTACAGGTCTGGGAACTGAGATCCACAGAAATTATGTGAGTTGTTCATAAGCAGAGAGTAAGGGACTGGACTTGTGAAACTTCCCTTTCTTTATTCTTTCAAATAGAGGACCTCCCCATGTTTGAGTGAACCACTGCTACTTTAATATTTCTTCCAAATTTCAAGAGAACCAAGACTCCATCAATGTTGGCAAGACTTCTACCTCTACAGCTTACAAACTCTTCCCACTTGATAGACAGTTACATGCGTTTTCTTGGCTAACAGCCTTCTCACCTGGTGACCCAAACTCTGGTGATGAGTCTCTCTCTACAAACTGAGGGTAGGTTCTTCAAATTGAGCTGATACAGCTTGTTAACAAGCCCTATACACAAAGCCTTTACAGATTGTTAGGACCTTCCAGAGCCTTTTACTATACTGACATGGCCATTCAGAACTTGGAGAAGCCTCTTACCCTGATGAAACTGAGGATAGCCAAACAATAATAAATGCCCATAAGATTCCTTCCAACTCCCAGAGTCTGTGGTTCTGTTTAAAAAAATTCATCCTTGAGACTCATAATTAAGCTCCTCCTTTGTAGACTATCCAAGTCATTCTCACTTATTGACACTGTTTAAAAATCAGTAAACAAGTATATATTAAGTGTCAGGAACTTTAAATTCTTGGGATACTTGTGCACGCACGCACGCATGCGCACACACACACACACACACACACACACACACATCATACAGTTTTTCTTGGCTCATGAAGAGTTCACTTTTTTTTCTACTTGCCCAGGGTCCCACAGCTAGCAAGTGTCTAAGACTGGACTCAGGTCCTCCCTACTCCAGGACTGGCACTCTACCACACCAAAGAGTTCACATTGTAATATGGGAGACAACATATATAAAATATATACAGCATAAACATGGAGGTAATAAATACAAATATATAAAAAGTAGTTAAAAGTAAAGTAGTTTGGAAAGAAGGGCATTTTAACAGGGAAAACAAGTACATGTAAAATATACATGAAGTAAATATAAAGGTAATAAATGCAAATTTGCAAAATATAGTTTAATACAATAGTCTGAGAGGGAGAACATTAGCAGCTGGAGGAGAGGGGAGGTCAGGAAAGACCATGCAGAAAAAGGTGCCTGAGTTGTATTTTAAAGAAGCAAGGAACTCTAAGTTAAGATGCAGTACATTCCAGGCATTGGATACAGCTAGAGCAAAAGACACCGGGATGGGAAATGGAGAGAAGGACATTTGGCTAGCTCATAAATGCAGAAGCAGGAATTATATCCAGTGAGGCTGGAAAGATGAATTGAGGTCAGGTTGTGTATAACGTTATGAGCTAAACAGAGGAGTTTATATTTGATCCTGAAGGCTAAAGAGTGTTTGTTTAGTAAGAGAGTCATGTGGTCAGATATGAACTCAAGGGAGAATGTTTTGTGTAGATAGGACTGGAGTGGTGAGTCAGATATGGTCAGATTTGGGCTTCAAGACACTTACTTTGGCAGGAGTATGTAGGAAAACTGGAGTCACAAGAGCCTGAAGTGATGGAAGCCCCAATTTAGAAAGCTATTCCAAAATTCTAGATGAAAGGTAATGAGAACTTTAGATGTTAAATGGATGGGTGGAGAGAATAGGCATGATGCAGGCATACTCATAAAGGTAGAAATGGCAAGATTTCAGAACTGACCTGGTGAGATGAGGGACAATGAGCAGTTGATAATTCTGAGGTTTTGAAAAGTTGAGAACCTAGAAGAATTATGATACCTTTAATAGAAATGAGGGAAAATAGGGAAGTTTGGTAGATGGGAGCATTTATGGGGAGAGAATGACTTCTGCTGTAGACACATTGAGCTTATGATATCTTAAGAAGATACACTTTACAAACTTCAAGGTTTTAGAGTCATGGAAGCTACTGTTTTCAGAGAACTTTATAAACATTTTTATCTCATTTTAGTCTCACAACAACCATGGGAGGTAAGTGGAATGAAGCTGAAATGCTGCTAAGGTATGTCAACAAGTAACTTGATGAGTGGATTGGTGAGTGTAACCGTGTGATAATTTACTTTTGCTTAAAATTTAACCATCTCCTCCATTTAACCTTCCTCCTCAAGAGGAATCCTGAACACTCACATTCTGATATTTCTAAAATTTAAATAAAAAATAAAACACAACTTTTGAACTATTTTTCTGAGTGTCACATAGCAAAATAGTAAAATTTCATCTGATTAATTAAGATATCTAAGAAAATTTAACATAAAGTAACATATGTCAGATGGTGTGTGGAACAATGGAAAGAGTTCTGTCTTTCAAGCCTCAGTACCTGGGTTCAAGTTCTATCTCTTCTAATTATCACCTGTTTGACTTTAGGCAATTCAGTTTTTCTTAACCTCTCAGTGCTCATATCTATGAAAAGAAGGGGGCTAGATAATTTTGAAGATCCCTTCAATCACTGATTTTCAGTTGATATTCAAAACTACACCTGTTGGCCAAATTATTTGAAAAATATCAAGCATCCATTTTCATCACCTACCTCCTTCCACCATGGAGAAAGAGAGAGAGAGAGAGAGAGAGAGAGAGAGAGAGAGAGAGAGAGAGAGAGAGAGAGAGAGAGAGAGAGAGAGAGAGAGAGAGAGAGAGAGAGAGAGAGAACAAGAACATTCATAGTTATGCAAAACAAATTTCTACACTGACCATGTCAAAAAATGCATTATCACATTCTGCACATTTAATTCATCACCTCTCTGTGAGGAGATGAGTAACATAGTTTACCATCTTTCCCCTGGAGTCAGGGTTGGTCACCGTGTTGATCAAAGTTAAGGTTTTCAAAGTTGTCTTTACAACGTTCATCCTTCAACAAAGTATTCTCCTTAATCTACACACTTTGCTCTGTGTCACTTCATACAAGTCTTCTGAATTTTCTCTGAAACCATCTATTTTTATTATCTCTTACAACACAATAGTATTTTTCAGATTTATATGTTATAATTTGTTAAACCATTCCTCAAATGATAGGTACCTTTTTACTTTACAGTCCTTTTCCCACACAAAAAAAAGAGCTTCTTTAGGTAATTTTGCACTTATAGGTCCTTTTCTTTCTTTCTTTTTTTTTTTTTGATCCCTTTATAGGGAAAATAACCTATTTTTACAACACAGGAGAATTTCTTTCTTCAGTTACTTGTTCTTGAGCAAGACTGAGCTGTAAAAAAAACTTTGAAAAACCCAAATACTTTTGTCAATTCACAAGCCCATTGACACACACACACACACACACACACACACACACACCATGAAAATTCTTTAAAAAAAAGCATAAAAGACTGTCTGAATCTAGAAAACTTTGCATAGAACATAGCTTAATTTTAATGTGTGTTTCAATTCTGTTCTCTCTCCACAATGAGCAATGTTAATTCTGCTCCCACTTTTTGAATTATATGTGTTGATTGAAGGATTTTACTGAATGCTTTCCTCTCACCTTGTAAATGCTAAGTTTTTCCATCTACAACATTAACTAAACTTATTTCTTCTTTTTGTTAGTGATAGAATTATTGAGAAACTTTCAGTACAAAGAGTTGTTTTCTGATAGTTATTCCCTGTAGATTGGAGGGCCATACTGACGTGTTTCCTCTCCAAATTTCCTAATAGATTCTTTCCTTAAACAGAGTTGGTGAGGTCCACCATTCTTTTCATGTACTTCTCACTGAAATCAATCTTGGCCTTCAGTACTCATTTAAAAATGTCAATAGACTCTATGGATAGAAGATGTATTCTTGCCTAGTAAGTAGAGTGATGGAATAATAAAAGCAGAATTAAAAATAGGTTGTGTGTAAGAGAGAATAAAGAGAACTCAAAAATCAGGTAAAAAATAATTAAAATTAACATATTCTATTTATACTCTGACCTGTGGCTCAGGGGCACCTCTCCTACATGAGAATCTGCTTTGGATTCACTGGATCCAGGTTCATCCCAGGAGTATACAACCTTAATGAGGAATCAGTATTGAGTTTTCTCCATCTCTTACTCAGGTTCATTGGTGTACCCTATAATAACAAAGGCAGCCACTAAGAATTCTTAGAATCATTGCTTTATAACTACAAAGAACCTTTGAGACTATCAAATCTAATAAACTCTTTTTCTAGATGAAAGAAACAGAGAAATTAAGTGACTTGTCCAAGGTCACATAACTAGCATCTGATAGTGATATTTATTTATTTTAAACATGAAACATTTTATAGATTTGGTGAACAGGCAGTTCACTTTCTCCTCTGACCTGCTGCTACCAGTGCAAAGCATAAGCCCAAACAGCCTGGCGAATCTGAACAAATCTTAATCTTTTTTTCTTTTTTTTTTACATTTTCACTATAGTTATGTTGTACAGAAGAGTTAAAAAGAATGGGAGAAATCAATCATATAACAAACCAAAATGTAATACAAAAGAAAATGATCTGCCACATTCTGTGATTGAATTCTATAGTTCTTTCTCTGGATGTGGAAGGCATTTTGCCTTAAAAGACCACTGAGAAATTTTTAAGTCCTTGCATTGCAATGAAGTTCTAAGTCTACCAGAAAAAAATCCTCGCACACTGTGGTTCTTGCTGTGTACAAAGTTTTCCTGGTTCTGCTCCTTTCACTCAGCATCAGATCATATAAGTCTTTCCAGGCCTCTCTGTAGTCTTTCTGTTCATCATTTCTTATACCACAATAGCATTCCAATACATTCATATACCACAATTTATTCAGCCATACCCCAATTGATGGGCATCCCCTTGATTTCCAGTTTTTGGTCACAAGAGTGCTGCTATAAATATTTTTGTACCTGTGGGACCTTCTTTTAATTTTTATGATCTCTTGGGGATACAGTTCTAGAAGCAGTATTGCTGGGTCAAAGAGCAGGCACATTTTTGTAGCCCTTTGGGCATAGTTTCACTTTGCTCTCCAGAATGGTTGGATCAGCTCCACCAACAATGTATTAGTGTTCCAACTCCCTCACATTTTCTCCAATGTTTATCATTTTCTTGTTTTGTCATGTTAGCCAATCTGATAGGTGTGATGTGGTATCTCAGAGTTGTTTTGATTTGCATCTCTCTAATCAATAGTGATTTAGAGCATTTTTCATATAATTATAGATATTTTTAATTTCTTCCTCTGAAAACTGCCTGTTCATATCCTTTGACCATTTATCAGTTGGGGAACTGATAGTGATATTTAAAGCCATCTTCCAAGTCCAGTGCTCTATTCACTACACCATGTTGCCTCCTTGTCCACTTCCCAGAATGCTGTTTGTTGGCCTGTGCGCTGCGAAAGAAATAGAAAATAGGGGAAAAAATTAGACACTCAATTCATCTAGACGTGTTCTTGCTGCCATGTGCTTTTAAACATCATTGCTATTGGGCATTACAGAAAACCCCTCCCAAACCATTACTAGAAGTAAAGGTAAAGGTAAAGAAAACACAGGATGTATCCCAGAAGAGACTGGCCTAACAGAGGCAGGGATGTTTCTCCTCAACAACTCTCATGGCTTACAGGTGATGTTGTGGGGAGAGTGCTAGGCCTGGATTCAGGAAGACTCATCTTCTTGAGTTCACATCTGGCCTCAGACATTAACTGTATGAACCTGGGCAAGTCACCTGAACCTTTTTGCCTTAGTATCCTCATCTGTAAATTGAACTGGAGAAGGAAATACAGTAAAGCAAGCCACTCTAGTATCTTCACCAAGAAAACACCAAATGGGGTCATGAGTCTGACACAACTGAAAAATGACTGATTACTTTATTTGACTGAATTCCCTGTTATGAGCCAGGCACTGTGTTAAGCACTGGGGATACAAAAAGAGGCAAGAAGCTTACAGAGTATTGGAGGAGAAAAAATACTAAACAATAACAAGAAGGGAAAGAGCAGAGGTCTTCAACTTAAGAAGGGCTCCCAGGGCAGCCATCCCTTCATTTCCCACTGGGCTGTACTCCGTTAGACTACATCATGCTTCAGTGTAGGGTATCTTCCCTTTTCACCTTTGGTATGTTGTCTATTCTAGTCCCCCCACCTTTTTTTGCTTCTTGCATTGCATTCCTTTAAAAAAGACATAATTTATTTTTAGTTTTCAACATCCACTTCCCTAAGATTTTGAGTTTTAAATTTTCTCCCTCTACCTTTCCTCACCCCACCCCCAAGATAGCATGTGATCTAATATAGGCTCTACTTATTCATTCATATTAAATTTTTTCACATTAGTCATGATGAAGAATTAGAACTAATGCAAGGAACTACAAGAAAGAAGAAACAAAAAAACAACAAAAGAAAAGGAGAGCAAATAGTCTGCTTCCATCTGCATTTAGGCTCCAAAGTTCTTTCTCTGGATATGGATGGCATTGTCCATCTTGAGTCTTTTGGAGTTATCTTAGATCCTTGCATTGCTGAGAAGATCTAAGTATCAAAGTTAGTGACTGTCATCGTGTACAATGTTCTCTTAGTTCTGCTCATTTCATTCAGCATCAGTTCATATGTCTCTAGGATTTTCTGAAGTCCACCTGCTCGTTATTTCTTACAGCACAATAGTATTCCATTACATTCATATAGCAGCTTGTTCAGCCATTCCCCAATTGATGGGCATCCTATCAATTTCCAGTTCTTGGCCACCACAAAAAGAGCTGTTATAAATATTTTTGTACATGTGGGTTCTTTTCCTGTTTTTATGATCTCTTTGGGATATAGACCTAGAAGTGGAATTGCTGGGTCAAAGGATAAGCAGTTTTGTAACCTTTAGGGCATAGTTCCAAGTTGTTTTCTAGAATGGTTGGATCAGTTCACAGATCCACCAACAATGCATTAATTTTCCCATATCTTCTCCAACATTTATCATTTTCCTGTTTTGTCATGTTAGTCAATCTGATAGGTGTATTGTGGTACCTAAGAATCGTTTTGATGTGCATTTTTCTAATCAATAGTGATTTAGAACATTTTTTCCTATGACTATAGATAGCTTTAATTTCTTCCTCTGAAAACTGCCTATTCATTTTGCCATTTATCAACTGGGGAATGACTTATATTCTTATAAATGCAATTCAGGTCTCTAGACATTTTAGAAATGAAGCCTTCATTAGAAACACTGCCTGTAAAAATTGTTCCCTAGCTTTCTGCTTCCCTTCTAAAACTAGTTGCATTGCCTTTGTTTGTGCAAAACCTTTTTCAATTTAATGTAATCAAAATCATTCATTTTGTGTTTCATAATATTCTCTCTCTCACTTGTTTGGTA
Organism: Notamacropus eugenii; assembly: GCF_028372415.1. NCBI lineage: Eukaryota > Metazoa > Chordata > Mammalia > Diprotodontia > Macropodidae > Notamacropus > Notamacropus eugenii. The sequence continues at coordinate 318,401,331 of NC_092875.1, read as the reverse complement.
ATATATTCTTCCCTTCCCCATACATCTGACAGGTAAACTATTCCTTGCTCTCCTAATTTGCTTATAGTATCAGCCTTTATATCTAAATCATGTACTCATTTTAAATTTATCTTGATAGAGAGTATAAGATCTTGGTCTTTGCCTCATTTTTGCCATAATATTTTCCAGTTTTCCCAGCAGTTTTTGTTAAATAGTGAGTTTTATTCCAGTAGCTGGAGTCTTTGTATTCCAGGGATTCTTAACCTGTGTATCATGGGGTTGTATAACTGAATGTTGGGAGTCACAAAAATTGGAAATAGTAAAAGCTTTCTGAATGTGCAACAACCAAAAATTAATTCAAAATCAAATGTGTAATGAGTCCGAGGTGTTCCTGGCAGCGCTTGCCCATGTTGTCTCAAGCAACTTCACTGCAGCGTTTTTTGTGAACATACAACATACACAGTTTGCACTGAACATGCCATCCCCCCATGCAACACCAGCAAACACTGCCAGAAACACCCTGGTTCAAAGTTGAGACTATTATATGTTATGAATTTCAGTGCTTTCACTGCACATACAAAGTTTTCTGTTCTTACAGAAACATAATACTTTAATTATGGAATATAAAGACTTCTTATTATTTTCCTACCATCATTTCTCATCATATATCTAATTAGTATATCTTTGAATTGTATTGTGTTAGAATGTTTGATTTTAAAAATTTCTATTATCTCCTTCTTTTATTGAAACTTAAGTGTTAAATTGCTGCAAGTAAGCCATAAAAGCCCTTTAATAATATTTCTCTACCATCACTGCTATTTGTATATCTGAGTATAAACATAGTTTTTTTTTTAAAAAAAATTAAGTACAAACTTAATTTCATAAACTAAACCTAGTATTTATTTAAGAAATTATTAGCAATATGTATTTATATTTTAGGACAAAAATATTTTTTGATTGTGAATAAGTGCCTAAATTTAGACAGAAGAGGTAAAAAATCCTGATGATAACGTAGCAGTCTTCACTATCAAGTTGTAGCACACCTAAATTGATAGGAAAAAAGAAACTATGTTGAAGCATGTGATTCTCAAGAGGGCAAAGTTTAAAAATAGGTTATTGAAATTGAAAGATGAGTTGTTACATTTTTGACTGAGTAGAAATCTGATTTTGTTCATTTTTTTCATATGACTTATGGCTTTGAAAGCTGTGTTATTTGTCAGGTATTTTTAAAAAAGTCTCAATGATTTAAACATGCCACTTCAGGAAAATATTGTAACATATTTGTGTTAAAAGATAAAATTCAAAGTTTTACAAAACAAGTTAACATATGGAAAAATAGGGTGGAAAATGATTCTTTAGAAATGTTTACAGGTAAAAATGATTTTATACTTGAAAATAATCTTCCCAAAGACTTAAATGTAAGAGGTATAATTGATAATCTGAAGTGCCTGGAGACAGTTTCAGAAATACTTCCCTTCACATTTTGGTAAAAAAAAAGACTAAGTTGAGTTCATAAACCATACTCAATTGAAATAATAAAAAAAATCATCAGTCATCTGCCATTAAAAATTCAAGAAAAATTTACTGAGTTATCAAGTGACACAGTTTTAAAATTCGAGTTTCCCCCAAGAAAATTATTAAATGAATTTTAATTTGAGATTAGGATAGAATTTCCAACAATTTCTGAATTGACCCTAAACATACTTCTGCCATTTTGTACTATGTATTCATGTGCAAGCACATTCTTATCATTGCCAATTATAAAATCAAAATATCAATCAATTCTGAAAAACATTGAAAATGCTCTAAGTCCTGCAGTATTAAATTAACTCTTCATGTAGAAATAAACAAGTACATCCATTTCCTTAGTATGGAAATTTGATTTCATCTTTAACAAATGGTAAAATACATGTATACCAAAGAATTGTTTCAAAATAAATTCTTTATGATTTATGATAAATAAATATTTGGTTTGCATACTTATTTTATATGCCCACATACACACCTGGGGTTGTGTAAAAAATTCTTGGGTGAAAGGGTGGGAAAAGAAAAGAGTGGGAGAAGTTTAAGAAGCACTGGCGTATTCCTTTCTGACTGTGAGCTCCTTGAGGACAGGGGTTGTGTTTTGCTTTCTTGGTATTCCCAATGCTTAATACAAAGTCTGGCACGTAGGCAGGTGCTTAATAAATGTTTTTTCTAAAATTATTATTTGTGATGCACTCACCTTTTATATATAGTCATCTTTATCTTCACATTATTGACTGAATGATGTGAGATTATAAGATGCTATTCTGCTTACCATTTGTTGATCATAAAAAAGCATATGACTAGAGAGGGCAAAAAAAAAGCCATTTTAAAGGCTCTCTTCCTAAGGAGTCTTTGAATCACACACCAAAAATTATTGGAGATTCACTAAAAGACATAACAGCAAAGTTAACCTTATACAGTGACGTTCAGATGACATGAGGTGAGTATAAAACAGAGAATTATGCGTATGCTCAGGAAAGATGTTTATCATCACCTTGCAGCAGATCCAATGCTAAGATACAGAGGGATTCCTTGTGTACTGCACTGCCCTGTAGATGGTCTTGTTCACAGATGACATCATATCGGATGTATCAAGCATGGGAACATTGTATACTCTCCTGTTAGAGATCTATAGCCACTCAAAGAGCTTTGGGCCAGCCACCTACATGAGGAAAAAAAAGTAAATGAAAACTTGTCTATTGTGCAGATTATGATATGTAGTTATATAGAAAAAACCAAACATTTGTCTGTTATAAAGGCCTTATTTTGAAAAATACCAATATTCTATTGATATTAAATAAAAGAACACTACAGTCTCCAGAGAATTAAATAGAAGTATCACATTATGGGCAATAGAAAAGACAGTAATGGGGATGAGTTGACTGCAATATGTAATAAAGAAACTTGAGAGCTGGAATAGCCATACCTCAATTATCAGGATTCCAAGGTCACAACAGCCCTCAGCTTTACATTTTAGAAACTTGCTTTTTCTTAATTCATCTCAGGGTAAGTAAGTCTCTGGGGACTGAACCATACTCAACTTCAAAAGATATTAATTTATCAATCATAAAGATAATTTATTCATTTAAATTGATAAGGATAATTACCAAAGGATTTGGAATGCTCAAGCTGCTCCTTGGTACATCCTCCCTTCCTCTCCCCCCCATTTAGGCTCTACCTACTGACCTCCTTGACTTCCTTTAAGTCCCAATTAAAATCCTATCTTCTACAGGAAGACTTCCCTAACCCCTCTTAATTCTAGTGCCTTCCCTTTGTTAATTATTTCCTGTTTACTTTGCATATACCTTGTTTTGTCTGTGTTTGTATTTGTCTCCCCCAATGGACAGTAAGATCCTTGAGGGCAGGGACTATCTTTTGCCTCTTTTTATATCCCCAGAGCTTAGCACAGTGCCTGGCTCATAGCAGGCAATTGAGTCAAAGCAATCAATCATTTTTCAGTTGTGTATGACTCTTCAAGACCCCATTTGGAGTTTTCTGGCAAAGACACTGAAGTGGTTTGTCATTTCCTTCTCCAGCTCATTTTACAGATGAGGAAACTAAGGCAAATAGGGTTAAGTGACTTGTCTAGGGTCATACAGTTAATGTCTGAGGCCAGATTCAAACTCAGGAAGTTGAGTCTTCCTGACTCCAAACCTGACACTATCCATTTCTCCACCTACCTGCCCTTTAGGACACTTGCTTAATAAATGCTTATTGATTGATTGATTAATCATAAAAGGATTTTAATAAATTATTGATTCAAGTAAATTAGAAGAGATCCTCTCTGTCAACTCCATTGATTCAATAAGGAGTCTTATCTTTGTCAATGCTCTCTACTTTAAAGGAAAGTAGAATGAACAATTTGAGAAAACTAACACAAGAGAATGGCCATTTAAAATCCATAAGAGAGGGAGATATGTTCAGGCACATTGTTACCATCAAGATGAGAGCAACTAATATTTATAAAGCACTTTGAAATTTAGAAAATACTTTTTATATGTGATCTTGTTTGTTCCTCATAATAACCCTGCGAGATAGGTAAAAACAGGAACTGTTATCCTAATGTTACAATCTAGAAAACTGAGCCACTGAGAGGTTAAGTGATTTCCCCAAAGCCATACAGTTATTGAGTACAGGAAGCAAAATTTATATCCTGGGTTTCTCCTGACTTTGTGTCCAACATATACCATGCTACAAAGTTGAAAAGGAAAGTGTAAATACATTATACTCCTTTAAAAAATATGGATGATAGTTAAACCACAGATTGTTTAAGAAGATACCTCTCTGTAGAGACCATGTCTTTTCCTATACATTGTAGAAAAGAATATACCTGAGGGTGTTATGCTCCTGTCTTTTTCTTACACTCAATAAGAAAAAAAGGAAGTGTGGAACTATCGAGGAGAAAGTGCCCTATTTCATACCTATGACTTTTCTTTTTCAAATCTAGTCACAAGATCACACACTGTGAGAGGAGGAAGGATTCATCTAATTCAAAGTCTAGCAAACTCCAGCCCAAAGGCTAAATCTGACCCTCTGCCTTTTTGTGTACATCCCAGGAGTTAAAAATGGTAACTACATTTTTATGTAAGATTATATTTCAAAAATTTTATATATAGTTGTATTTAAACTTTTTAAATAAAGTTGCCTTTTAATATAATCAGCAGCTAGGGAGCACAGTGGATAAAACATCAGGCTTGGAATCAGGAAAACTCATCTTCAGTGCAAATCTGACAGACACTTACTAGCTGTGTGACCCCATGCAAATCACTTTACCCTGTTTACTTCAGTTTCTTCATCTGTAAAATGAGCTGAAGAAGGAAATGGCAAACTACTCTAGTATCTTTTCCAAGAAAACCCTAAATCAGATCATAAAGAGCCAAACATTACTGAAATGAGTGAAAGACAACATAATCAGCTGAATTTGTGGCATCTCCGCTAGTGTTCTAGTGTTGATTGGAACTTCCTACAAGTAGGATTCTAGGATCATTACTATAGAACTAAAAGGGATTTAATCTCTTCATTTTACAGATGAGGAACTTGAGGCCCAGAAAGGGGAATTAACTAACCCAAGATCACACAACTAATAAGAGTACCATTTAATCCCTATTCGACCCTAAAGAATTAATAATTTCATCTAAACAGTAGCACAAATTACTACTGCATGATATTCTGCTCAAGTATTGTTACTTCCCCAAAAGAGGGGGCACTAGAGGGTAGCCCGAGGAGTTCAGTTAGTCCTCAGAAGAACATCAGTCTGACCACTTCAAAGTCAGTGGCTCTATGGTCAGGAAGTCTTGGGTGAGGGTAATACTTCTTCCCTTGAAGAAGAGTATACACTAACCAGTCACCAGGCATGTAAATCAGGTTCATAACTTGCCATTTTAAAAGACAGACCTCTAAAGAGGATTCTTCAGAACTGACATGGTTCGTTAACATGCGAGTTAGAACATTTTTTAAATTTTTATTATTTTTATGCCTTACTGGATTTGGGATATTGTCAATAAAATTCACTCTCACATAAACCAGAAAGCTATGTGATGTAACTGGAAATAATGGATGGACTGTTTCTGTAAATAAAAAGGCTTAAAACACATGCCTACCTTCCCTTCTACTTACATAAATGAAAGAATAATCACAATAGCTTTGTAATGTATGTGCACTGGCCCCATTCTCTCAGGTCCAGGCCTGTTACATCTACACTCTTATGGTTCCCTGGTACCTACCAGCTAAGTTCCCATTTTAAAAGGCCAGTAATCAGCTTATCAGTTTCCTTTAACCACTAACTACTAGGCCTGTATTCCTAGATGGCCAGCAACAAAAAGACATATCTCATATACGCAAAAATATTTAAGTACTTCCATCTAAATGAAATCTTTATGACCCTCCCCAGTTGTTAGTACACTTTCTTCAATAATCACCTTTTTTTCCATTTTATATTTATCATCTCTCCCCCGTATGAAGGAATCATTAGCTAAAGGAGTGTGCAGGTGGAGTTGGGAGCCCTAAGTTGCCTTGGAGGAAGTTTGGCTATTAACACCTCAACTTTTAAGGGGGAATTTGTTTATTTTGTTTTTTTTTAACTTGCCTTCAGAGTTTAAAGAAATAGACAATAGATTTAGAGATGTGTTTGAGAGAAACCAGGTAAGTAGGAGATGTCAGTGGTGTTTGTTTTAATGTATTGGGTTTCATCCCTTTTCTTAATATTTTGGTGAAAGAACTATACACAGTTATGCTATGCTTGTGTGACTGGATTCCCATGAAAGTCAGAAGGGATCTAGAGAGGATAAGGTTTCCCTTTGGGCGGGGTTGAGCCCACTCTGATCGGATGCATCTGAACTAAGACCTTGCAATAATGAGCACCCTCTTACTACCTCCAAAAGCATGTAGAGCAAGAGATGAGGGATAGCCAGCACTATGAGAGCCGTAAGAACTTGGTGGCATCCTCTGGTATTGGGCAGACTACATCTTTCCTGGGAGTGTGACCAGACACCCTCCAAATGCAACACAGAAATGCATCAGGAGTTGGCCAGCAGTGCCCCCTGGTGGTTATACAAATCGGTGTGTATTTAGCCTTAGCAACAGCAGCATTAAGCTACCCCTATGTACCGACTACTCAACTTTTGTCAGTGTATCCCCAGTACTTAGTAGTGTACTTGACATGTAGTCAGTCTTAATCAATGTTTATTGACTGACTGATAGCCTACTTTTTGCAATACAAGGGAACTGGAAAGAAAGTAGATGCACTTTAAGGAATGGTGAAACATGTTATGGTCCATGAGCATAATTAAATACATTACTGATCAATAAGAATTTATGAATATGATAAATTGAAAAGAAGCATAGAGACACCTAGGGACCTCTGTTGAGAAAATTCCCTCTACTAATGCAGGTAAGCACCTTCTGTGCAACTCAGATCTTAAGAGAGTTGTCCAAAGCACGGGGATGTTAAGTGACTGGTAAGTATCATACAACCAGTAGGATGTCAGAGGCAGGACCCAAACCCAGCATCTTCCTGTCTCCAAGATAGCATCTCTATCCATTATGCCATACTACTAATGCTAAGGCAAAGTGAAGTAAGTACAACCAAGAAAATGATGCACACAGTGAATGCAAGAATGTAAATGGAAAGAACAATATGGCAATAAAAAACTGAGTACTATGAAATTACAATGACCAAGGTTGCCTCAAGAAGAGATAGGAAAATGTGCTTCTTTCTTTTCCATGCAAAGTTGGAGACTTTCGGGATATATTGGTAGTTTTCCTGAACTCTTTTCCCATCTCTCTCTTTTTTAATCCTTTATTTGAAAGGGATGGTTTTGTTTCAAAGGAAGGGAAGGACTTGGGTGTGTGTGGAGAGGTAAATATAGGTTATGTCAAGTCACATGGAGTCAACACACATTTACTAAGGCTTACTATGTGTAAGGCACTGTGTTAGCACAATAACATTAAGACTAGAAATATAAATATATGCAACAAAAGTCCCTGCTCTCAAAGAGCTTACATTCTAATGGGGGAAGATAATAGATAAAAAGAAGCTGAAAAGGGGAGTTGGGGAAGAAATTAAAGTGCCTGGCTTGGGGATTTTATAGAGAGTATCCAGGAGAGTTAGAGGTATAACCTGGGAAAGACATGGCTGACCTGGGCCTCCTCCTTAAAAAGCACCTTCTGAGATGAATCAATCAGAAGGACAGTTGTAGGGTATTTCCAGTGTGTAAAGTCCAGAGGTGCAATGAGCTTCCACAGTGAAGAATTTTCAGTGAAGTTGTAGAGAAAACTCAAGAGAATTAGGAAAGCAGCCTAAAGAGGAATGTAAAAACAAAAGGACAAATAAAACTTTTTATTGATATGCTATCTTTGTACTAAAATCAACTAGGTACAGCTTAATTCAGTACTGGGAATTTAATAGCTCCAATCTGGAATCCTCCCAGCTTGGGTAACTCATACCCTTCAATATGATCCTGTGTTCCTGATGTCTTCCTCGATATTTCTTTTTGAGTGCTCATGGATACAGAATGCACAGTTCTTGGTCTACCCTTCAGTTTCAGGAAGAAACTGCCCCTCTCAATAGTGACCTGCATCCTAGGGAAGAAACATTTCCTTGAGTTCCATTATGTAGAAAAGCCCGTAAGTTAGTCTTTCTTCCTTTTTCTGATCTCTAAAACTTTTTAATTTTTTCAAATGGAAGATATTCAGCCTTGACCACCTCAAGTAGCAGTTTGACCTAGTTTTCTAAGAAACATCTTTGAGGTGCAGTGGAAAAACAAGCAAGCAAAAAATTAGAACAATAAGTCTATGTTCTGGGTTTGATCCCTGTTTCTTCTCATTTGTTACCTGTTGTGACTTTTCACGTCACCTAACTTCTTTAGGCCTTAGTTTCTTTACCTGTAAAATGAGAGAATTAGACCATCTGACATCTAAAGTCCCTTCCAGCTCTAACGATTGTGGCTTCTATTTTTTCTTTCCTTATCCCCATCCAGGAATGTGCTGGAGCCAATTCAAACAACTTTGGGAGAGCCAACTGTTAAATTTTCAGGGTGAGCACTGATATCTCAGAAAGTGGCAAATGCTGCAAATCAAGAATTAACTTATTGTTTTGTGGAATGTTTAGACTTAATAAAGTGATAGACAAAACATTAATGATACAGATTAAACTTAAAGTGTGTCCTAATTATGTGTGTTTGTGTGCAGTTTTGGTTGTGTTTTTTTTGGGGGGGATATCTGATTTTTAAACCTACACAACTCAGCCCTTTGCTGAATCCTACAGTTCATTTATCTGCAACTGCTAGAAGGTTTGCTCCCTTACTTGTCAAACAATTCATTCTTAGTCCAAGCATCAAAATATCCAAAACACAAATCATACGATTGTTGATCCTACTTCAGCTAGATAGTGTGAAACCCAGTTTTCTCATCTGGAAAAGGAATTAAAAATACTTGCATTACCTACCTCAAAAAGTTATCATGAAAGGAGGGTTTGGGAATCCACAAAGCAATACAACTTACTTCCTTTTAAGTCCTAATAAAATCTCACTTTTTATAAAGTCTTACCCTAATCTCTCTTAATGCTATTTGTTTCCCTCTGTGATTATTTCCAACTTATTCTTTCTATATCTTGCTTGTATAAAGCTAATTTTATAGCTTCCTCATTAGATTGTGAGCTCCTTGAGAGCATTGACTGTTTTGTTTAGTTTAGGGAGGGTGTTTGTGGATTTCTTCTCCTTTCTTTTTTTTATATTCTTAGTATGGTGCCTGAAACATAGTAGGTCCTTAAGAAATCTTCATTAATTGATTGACTAGCTTTACAAATGTGAACTGGTATCAGAAAATTTGGCATTTCCTATAGATTATTGATCAATGGTCTGCACAAAGTCGATGCTATGTGTTTCCTGTATGCATTAAGTTAAATGAAACTTTTCTACATCATATTTGATACTTAAACTTTTTTTTCTAAAACAGTGCTGAATTAAAACATGGACCAGTATCTTAGTGGTTGTCATAGCTGTGTTTGGGGCAATCACATTAGTCCCTGTTTATCACTGAATGCACCTAATCCATTGCTTCTTAGAGGATTATTAGAGCAAAGGTGATGTGTTAGAATTTACCAGAAAAATTGGTTTCTATGTACAGTGCCCCTAACATTAGATCAATATTGAGACCATAGATTTTGTTTGAGTCATTGTGTCAGAATTGCCTGGAAGATGTGACAAATCATGCTTCAAAAGATTATTTTAATAGGATAAGAAGGTGTTTTCCCATCATTTTTTCCCCAGAGATAGCTTTTACTTCAAAGAAAAGTATTTTTCAATTATTTGATTTGGCATCAATAAATTACTGTAATTACACAATGAAAATCTAAATGCACAATCTACTTTGTGGTGTATGACATTTTCTGAGTTATATATGGATTCAGAAGGGTTAAAGACAGTGAAAATACCCTCTCCTCAAGTGGACTACCAGTACCAGAACTCAAACTGTATTACAAAGTGGCAACCATCAAAACTATCTGACACTAGCTAAAAATAAAGTGGTGCATCAGTAGAATGGATGAGGTACACTAGATACAGTAGTAAATGAACATAGTAACCTATATTTTTATAAACCCAAAGATCCCAGCTTCTGGGATAAGAATTCACTATTTGATTAAAAAAAACCTGGAAATACTGAAAAACAATATGGCAGAAACTGGATATAGACCAACATCTTACACCATATAACAAGATAAGATCAAAATGGGTACATGATTTAGACACAAAGGGTGATGCTGCAAGCAGATTGAAATAGCAAGGAATAGTTTACTTTTCATATCTATGGAGAAGGGAAGAAATTCATGACCAAACAAGAGAAAGAGAGTATTATGAAATGCAAAATAAATAATTCTGACTATACTAAATTTAAAAAGTTTTGCACAAAACCAATGCAACCAAGATTACAAGGAAAGCAGAAAACTGGGGAACAATCTTTACAGAAAGTGTATTTAATAAAGAATATATTTCTCAAAAATATAGAGAATTGAGTCAAATTTAAAAGAATACAACCCATTGCCCAGTTGATAAATGGTCAAAGAATATGAACAGGCACTTATCAGATGAAGAAATAAAAGTTATATATATATAGTCATATGAAGAAATGGTCTAAATCTCTATTGAGATTTGAGAAATGTACATTAGAACTACTCGGAGGTACCACCTCTGCCTATCAGAGTGGCTAATACAACAAAAAAAGAAAAGTGATAAATGTTGAAGAAGATGGGGGGGGCGGAATTGGAACAGTAATGCATTGCTGGTAGAGTTGTAAACTGATCTGTCCATTCTGGAGAGCAATTTGGAAATATGCCCAAATAGCTATCAAACTATGCATACCCTTTGATCCACTGGGCCATCTAGGTGGTGCAGTGGATAGAGCACCAGTGTAGGAGTCAGGAGGACCTGAGTTCAAATCTCACCTCAGATACTTGACGCTCACTAGCTGTGTGATCTTGGGCAAGTCACTTAACCCCAATTGCCTCATCCTGGGTCATATCCAGTCATCCTGATGAATATCTGGTCACTTGATTCATATGGCTCTGGAGGAGAAGTGAGGCTGGTGACCTGCACAGCCTTCCCTCACTCAAAAAAACCAAAATCAAGTACAAGTCAGGTCTTTATTTCTCTAATGGCATGGTCTTCTTTGGCAAGGAAGGACGAACACATACCCTTTGATCCAGTGTAATAACAAGTAAAGTAGCATCTTTTGTTGATTTTGTTTTAGCATAATCAAGAAGTATAATACCTCTATTTGAATGTGATTGGGGATAATCTTTCCCTCCCATTATCAGGCCTGGGAAGATTTGTTAGAAGGTCTATGCCTTTTTTTAATGAGGCACTGGTTCTCAAGGGATGTGATGCCCTCTGACTCTAAAAAAGTGTATAAAGACTGTGAGAGTGAGTTTTGACTTTGGGGCTTAGTAAGAATGTTTGTTTGGTTAGGTGAGGGCTCTGGAAAGCCGCTAAGGAGCCCCTCCACTCTGGGAACTCAGTTGTCATGCTTCCCTCTCTGGTAACTGTAGTCAGATAGTTAGGGCGCAACTGTCTATTGAATTCAGGCAGAGGAAGCCATGTATGTTGATCTTTAATTTCTTTGTATTTTCTTTGAAGTTCTGGGTGCTGACTCCCCTGAAATAGGTGAACAATATTTGTGTTTGGTAAAGGATTGATACATATGCTTGATTAAAGTGATTGTTAACCCCTCAAAAGTTGCCTTTCCTATTATGAATGCAGATCTAAGCACCAATAATAGCAGGCCCACCTACGTATGTTGAGGTGCTTACTGATACATCAGCAATACCGATGACAGTTGGAAGGGGGTGAGACCCTCCCCAAAGACCAGAGTACCAGAGGAAGTTTGCCTAGAATGAATTTGCAGACTGAAGCATTCTTGAAGTCAAGGTGTGTTCTTAGAGAACCTGCAACCTCAGAGGGAAACAGGTAAAGTTTATATAGGATATTCTATCATATAACATGTGCCAAGTCTACTGATTAGGTGATTCAGGGCAGGATTAGTGTGGTTAGTTCTTAAAGGAACATGTACAAGTGCTCATGAAGAGCAGTAGCATCAAAGAAAAAAGCCACCAGACTTAATGGTACAGAGGAGTTAATATTACCCCATCTATATCTTTGAGTGCTGCTACCTTCTCTTTCACTGTCTCTTAGCCAAGAAAACAAAAGAAGCCTATATGTTGTGTAAATAGAATTAGTTTTGGAGGTAGTGTGCTCATCTAAACTCAACTTTTCACCATCTACAACCTTAACCTCTCTGGGTCTCAACTTCCTTAACAGTAAAATGAGGTGAATTAGATGACCTCTCACTCTAGTGATACTTTTCACCTGCCACATCTACTCCTGACTATTTAAAAAACTCACCTTTTCAACTACCTTAATGAAAATGGCTTCCCAGTAAAACAGAAAGGAACAAGCGGGAAACTTTCCAAGTAAGTAAGACTTCATGGTTACGTACATCTAGCAAACTGAAGGTATGTGGGGACTTCTCATTTATGAGACAGCTTAGCTATGCAGCTCAGAAGAAGCATTAGACCATGTGGAGCTTAGGGTTCTCTATCTTCTTCAATGCCTTCATTTCAGAGATGAGTTACAAAGGCCTACAGGGCAGCTAGGTGGTGTTTGGATATAGTGCTAGGACTCAAGTCATGAAGACTCATCTTCCAGAATTCAAATTTGGCCTCAGTTTCTCATCTTCTCATCTTCAAAATGAGCTGAAGAAGGAAATGGCAAACCACTCCAGTATTTTTGCTAAGAAAACCCTAAATAAGATCATGACTGAACATCAATGACAAAAACTAAAGTCTTTATGAGGTAAAAACTTGCCCAAAGTTATATAGGTAATAAGGATCAGAAACTGAGTTTTGAACCCAAATTCTCTGTCTTCAAATCCATTGTTCTTTCCATTATTCCATGGGACACATGAGGCTGTTCTATTTTCCTTTAGGAATTCTACTTTTTTCTTGGAATATCCTGAAGCCAGGATGACCTACATAGACCTCAGCTCTACTTTTCTAGTTCCATTTCAGTTTTTGGGGGGGAAAAGTAAGCAGTTCTATGAAAATGAGATTGAGCCTCACCACTTGTGGATAGTGTAATGCCTGTCTGCTGATGATTTCTAAGACTGAGGACAAAAAAAGATGGTCTGAAAAGTTACAAAGCAGAAAAAAAATTTGAAGCATTTCTACTAGGAAGACTATTTTAGCAAACAGCCACTTAATATTATGTAGTCTCCAAAAGCCCAAGTGCATTCAAATCTAACTGGAACTTATAAATCAAATGAGTCAGAAGTAGATCCATTTGAAATATATTAAGGTTGGGAGTACCCTAGTATAACCCAAAGAGTTTTATTATTTTGATTTGATTTTTTTTTTGTCACTCTATGCCCTCTATATGGAAAATAATTACCTTATGTAAACTGTGACTCAAAATCTCAGCCTCACACTAAGACCAGGTCCAAACTTGAAGTCTTCTTAATTGCTCTATGCCTTATTTCTTTCCTACCTCAGAAACATCCTACTTTGACTGATTTCCTCCACTAGGGATCATTAGTTCCTTTGGAAACACCCATCTAAAATGCAGAATATAATAGAGATTTATATAAATGAATATCAAGAATAGTTTCATCCAAAAAGCTCACAGGACCAGTTAGTCAAATCCCTGTTGTATGTTCTCCTAGGATGTGTCCTAGCGTCAGCTGTCTTCCTCCTCTCTGGGCCTTATTTTCTCACTTGCTCTGATACTTCTTCTGAGTCTGTATCCCTATTTCCCAGTTCTTGGTCTTACAGCTATGATGGTCAACAGCTGCTGCTTTCACAGCTGGCTCTCATTCTACATGATTACTACCCTGGAAAGTTTCTTCTTCCTTCTCCCTACCCTCCCACTTTGCCACCTCTACTCTTCCTATGCATGTGTGAGTAAAATGGGCTGTCCCCATCCTTCTAGAATATTGCATCCAACATCAATCACAGGATCATAGATCTATAACTCGAAAGGACCTTAGAAGTCATCTAGCTTAGGGCTTTCACTTTGCAGATGAGAAAACTGAGGCTAAGAGAGATTAAGAGACTTTCCCAAGGTCCCATAGGTAGTAAATACAAAGGCAAAATTTGAATGGAGGTGAACTCTCCTCTCCTCATGTACCCATTGTACTTCGAGCAAATCCCCTTGAGCCACTACAATACTTGCCAGCCCATCAGAGAAAAAAAAAATCCTTCTCATTTAAGGTGCGTGTATTTTTTTGTGGGCTGAAGGTCAGGAAATATTAATTGCAGAGGGAAATGGTGTGAAAATGAAATGTGTATTGAGCTCCCAGCATGTGCAAGGTATTTTGTTCATAAGCCTTGTGTTTATTTTGCATCTTTCTGATCAAGGTTCCATCATGGATTCTCTTACTGAGGCAAACAACATTCTTGCCATTACCCTTCTGAAAACTCTTTGCAAAGAAAAAACAGAAAATGTGTTGTTTTCTCCCCCAAGCATCTCATTTGCCCTGGCCATGGTTCTCTTAGGAGCAAAGAATGAGACTGCAGCCCAAATAGAACAAGTAAGTATGTAAGTCACAAAGAAAGGAAACAACCAGGGTACTTCCTTCCAAATAAACTGTAAGTAGCTGCTAAGTTATTCCCTTCTCTCCCACAATTAAAAAAGGAACAAAGTCTGGGCAGGTGGCATTATAAAAAATTTAATTTTGTGAGCCTTATAAATATTGAAAGGTTTTATCCTTTACAAAATTCTCCAAGTCTCTTATGGGGGTGGGGTGAAAAAAAATAAAAGTATCCTACTATGGTTACTCCAGACCAATATGCAAGTTACTTCTTGAGCTTTGAGGTTTGTCAATCCTATATAATTTTCCTCTTGAACATCTTAAAAATCAAATCCTAAGTTCTTTTCAAATTCTTACATCTTACACAGATTTCTTGTGAATATGTTTGATAATATCTAGTTATTCTCCCTAAGTTTATTTTCTTAAGTGCCAATTAACTTTCCCTTCTCATTCGAATTGCATTGATTTCGTCTGCAGACTATGGATCTTTATAAAAGTTGACTAGGTGCTGGGATGTAAAAATATGTCAACAAATGCAGAAAAACAGAAATAGAAAGCACACTCTTTACTGACAACATAAAATCAAAAGCAGCAAATACATATGAAGAAAGGATTCAAACCTAAATGGAGACTAAATAATCCTAAATAAGGTGAATCAAAGAACAAATCTGGTGATATGTGTCTCTATATTTAGTAAGACTGACCCTTCAGACAGACCTGTACCTACAGTCTGTCCTTAAAACCTTCCCAGCTTGGTGTTGAACCTCCCAGAGTTCAGGATCCATTGGCATAGCCTAAGAGAAAGAAGTCACCTAGTCCATCAGACACTAAGAAGCCAAGGAGCCAATGCAATGACATTTTGGACTGCAGCTAACTTAGTATCATAAGCCAAAAATCTCCAGTGGCAAGAGATAGTTTTAGGTGCACATGGACCCACTTTTAAGTTTACACAGCAATTGTTCAATACTTATATTTTGTGATAACATAGCACTGCCAGGCAGTATTTCCCAGATGAGGATACATTCAGCAGTACAGTGACTGGACCTCATTTTCCTGTACAAGCAGTGAAATGACTTTCTTGTATTCAGATAAGTGACACACCTAGAACTGGAACACAGGTTTTCATGTCAAAAGATTTATAATTCTCCAAATTCCTTTGTAACCTTTTGAGAGGGTAAATTTAAGTACTCTTTGACATTTGAGCTCTTCACTATTAAAGGGGTCTCTATTCTAATAACTCCTTTTCATTCCTTCATTTACATTTTTTCCCTATTACATGTAAAAACAATTTTTAACATTCATTTTTCTAAAAAAAAATTGAGTTCTGATTCTGCTCTTTAAGTTCTTCTCTTCCCTAGACTTTTATGTCTCTTTTTGCATTTGGCTTATTTTGAGTATTTTTTTAGGTATTATTTTCTTCAGTATATATTTCCTGTGTCTTCTTTACAAACTGTTGACTTTTTTTTCACAATTTTTGAGTCCCTTATCAGGAGCCTTATGAGTTAACTGTCATGTTTACTTTTTTATACTTCTCTTGAGTCTTGTATTTGAAAATCAGTTTTTCTATTCAGCTTTGGTTTTTTTATTAAGAACACTTGAAGTCCTCTATTTCATTGAATGTCAGCTTTCCCCCTGAAGGATTATATTCAGTTTTGCTGGGTACATGATTCTTGGTTGTAATTTTAGATCCTTTGTCTTCTGGAATATCACATTCCCAGCCCTAAACCTCTGATCCTTTGTTGTAGAAGCTGCTAAATGATGGGTGATCCTGACTGTGACTCCCAGAAATTTGAATTTTTTCTTTCTGGCTGCTCGTCATATTTTCTCCTTGTCCTAGAATCCCTGGAATTTGTCTATAATGTTCCTGGCAGTTTTCATTTTGGGGATTTTTTCAGGTGGTGATCAGTATGTTCTTTCAATTTCTATTTTACCTTTTGGTTCTAGCATATTGGGGCAATTTTCCTTGATATAGTTTTTGAAATATAATGTCTAGGCTTTTTTTTTTTTGTCATGGCTTTCAGGTCAATAATTTTAAAAATATCTCTGTTCAATTTATGAGTTTTAAAAATATCTCTGTTCAATCTATCTTCTAAGTCAGTTGTTTTCCCAATGAGATATTTCATATTTTCTTCTGGTTTTTTTCTTTTTTAACTCTAAGTGTTTCTTGATGTTTCATGCAGTCATTAGCTTCCACTAGCCCAATTTCAATTTTTAAGAAATTATTTTCTTCGGTGAACTTTTGTACCACTTTTTACATCTGGGCCAGTTATGCTTTTAAAGCAATTCTTTTCTTCAGCATTTTTGTGCCTGCTTTTTTTAAACCAAATTGTTGACTCTTTTTTCATAATTTTCTTGTATCACTCTCATTTCTTTTCTTGATTTTTTTCTCTACTTTCATTTTTTGATTTTTAAAATCTTTCTGAGGTTTTTAATGAAATCTGTTGGGGTTGTGTCCAATTCATATTTTTTCTTTGAGGCTTTGCTTATAGATATTTTCACATCACTGTTTTTTTCTTTCTGAGTTTGTGTTTTGAGCTTCCCTGTCACCAAAGTAACCTTTTATGGGTAGGTACCTTTTTTGTTGTTGTTATTTGGTCATTTTTTTCAACCTATTTCTTGATTTTTCACCTTATGTTAAAGTTGGCCTGTGCTCCTGGGGTGGAGAACACACTATCCCAAGCTTCAGGTTTTTCATGTCTCTGTTTTCAGAGCTAGTTCCGGGAGTCTGTAAGCTTTTGGTATTTCCAAGGTTATATGATCTAAGGAGATGTTTAGGTCATTTCTCTCCTGGTCTGTGCTCTCGTCTGTGAGTGACCACAAGCACTCTTCTCTGTCATGGAACTGGGGTCCAGCTCCCCACTCCCTTGTAACCACATTCTTCATTATTCTAGCTCCTCCTCACCCAAGGACTGCAACCCAGAATCATGTATGGGTAACACAATAGAATCTGGCACCCAGTGCCAGCAAAGAGTCCCTTGTAATCTCCTTCTGACCAGTTGTCTGATCTTTTACCATCTGTGGCGCTGCTGGTTCACTTGCCCTTAAGGCCTGCTGCTGGACTGCCAGGGCAAGACCGGTGCTTGATTGTGTTCCACTTCTAACTCAGTGAAACAGCCCTTTCCTGCTGAACTTCTAAGTTATCTTGGGCTGGAAAATTATTTTGGGCCATCTTTTCATTGGTTCTGCTGTTCCAGAATTAGTTTTGAGGCTTTATGTTGAAGTTGTTTGAATGGAAGTTTGGAAAGCTCTGGCAAGTCCCTACCTTTACTCTGCCACCTTGGTATTGCCCTGCCCCATCCCTTCATTTTTTTAGATAGGGAAGTAGTCCAACAGAGGTCAAGTGGCTTGCAAAAGTGAATTAGGTTCATTATGCACTAAAGTTTTCATAAAGAAAATGATAGACTAGCTATGAATTAGGCAATGTGCTTTTATTGTGGTGTGTATTGCTTACAGAAGGGAAGATATAAAGCCTACCTTGAAGTACTTGGGGGCACAGCCACTGAGGAGCAAGGGCAAAGAATACTACAGAAGCATGGCCACTAGAGAGATCACTATTAAGAGCTTGGGGTATAGCAGGTTTTGAGCCATAGCAGGAAGGAGGATGGGTGTCAAGGATGACCTAGCATTAAGACTGTCTTTAGATTGTGCAAGCTCTTCATCTCTTCAACATGGAACACCTTTATAAGACAAGGCATGTCACATTTTCATGGTGGTCTTGCTTTTATATAGAGATATCCTTAATCTTAAGTCCTTACTTTCTACCATCACCCCAGCTGAGGTCATGGGTGGGAAATAGTTTTTGATCCACATGAAATGCTATTAGGGACTATTACAAAATAGAATGATGTCTTCTGCAAAGCTTTTTCCATGAGGGTATAAAAGTCAAAGGACAAAAAGCAGGGAGGAAATGTATAGGAAGTCTCACTTGTAGAGTGTCTGCTATATTTTCAGTATACACCAGTTCACAGGGTCAAACAGTGATTCCAAATCTGTTTTTATTTGTCCATTCTCTTGTTTCTTGGTTTAGAGTTGGGATTGTGGTATTATTTAGTATTTGTTAAATATACATGCTAATGAAAGTCAATATATGTCATTTTCAGATGAAAAGAGGTGGCCAAAATTGTCACATGTTTCAAATTGGGCCAGAATAATGGCTGAGAAAAGACTAGTGGATTTTGGTGATCATTAAAATACTGAGAGATATTTGCCTGTAGTACTGGAAAGCATTTTACATATGGAGTCAAGAAAGACCTGGCTTTTAGGCCTGGCTATGACATTTAATCTTGGGTCTCTTTATAAAGGGGAAGTGGTGGTATTTATAATACTTTCAATGTTCATCTTCCAGAGTTGTGAGGAGTAAAAAGTAAAGTGCTTTGAGGCCATGAAAATATGATTGATGTTAAATGTAGTTTGATTAAGAAAGGTGGAGACTATGTATCTTAAAATAGTATTAATTAGTAGGATTAAAGTTTAGAGGGCATTAATTGGTAGCAAAATAAGGAGGTAGGGATTTGTCCATTTGTTTGAGGAATTTGGCAACAGAGAGAGGAGGATAGTAGCTTGGCTGAAATAAGACAAGGCATTTTCGGAATAAGAGAGACCTGACCATATTTGTAAGAAGAAAGGGAAACAATTGATAAAAAGGGAAGGCTGATTATTTTGAAGATGGTCTGAAGTGAAAGGAAGGAGTAGTAGAGGGGGAGAAATGAGATGGAATATAATTTATCCTTATTTTGAATAGACTACTGGCTGATCTCTTTACATTTCTTGCTGCAGATAATTTTTATTGGTTGCCTCCCTGGTTAGATTGGAAGCTTCTGGGGGGCAGGGACTATTTGTGACTTCATTTTTATCTCCAGCACTTAGCATAATGACTGATACATAGTGGGTACTTTATACATGTTTGTTGACTTGACAACAACACAGTTATTAATTGGGAGAACCAGGATTCACACCTAAGTCTCATAAGTCCAAATTCCAAACCTCATTTGAGTTCTAGGTAGACCAGGGCAGATTTTGTTGGGGGAGGCAGGAGGATAATCTCAAAATTTTACTCCCCTGGGACAATTCTAATTGAAGTCTGATTCTAGAGATTATTCTTGGCTTTGATGATAGAGCTACTTATGTTTCATTTCTGTGTTTTTTTGTGTCCTCCAGAATGACATTGTTTGTTCTGTCAGATGTTTGGTTTTGTTGGATTTTCACCCCCTTGGGTAAAATGTAAAAACAGATTTCCCTCTTCTAGGATATGCATATAGTCAATTTACAATTAACCAGTTTTCTCCATAGTTAAGTAAATACTGTGTGAAGTTTTCACAAGAAAGGTTTGTTTTCTGTTTATTTGTCATAGACCAAATGAACGTTTGTGTTCTTTTCTCCCTTTTTCTTTGCCCTTTTTTCAGTTACTTTCTGAAGACAAAGATGTAGATATTAACCTGGGTTTCCAGTCACTTCTCACTGAAATGAACAAACCAGTCACTTCACATCTGCTTGGAACTACCAATAGGGTCTTTGGAGAAAATGCTCTAAATTTCCTTCCAGTAAGTCATGTGTTTCTACTTAGTCATAAAATGGTAATGAGGAATGGAAATGAAAACAGATATTTGATGAGGAAATGGGATCTAAGTCTTATTTTAGATCATTCCTCTCTCCACTATACTTTGCTGCCTCTGCTTGAAGACTATGTGGCATTAAAATATAATTGGCATGAACTTTGTATGGGGAAAAATGACATGGAATATAACTTGTCCCTAAGAGACTTCTTCTGAGTAGGTTATGAACATATGGTTAAGATATGATCTTGTTCATTGGGAATGTATGTGTGTGTATTTCTGATAAGATATTCAGAATAAAAAAAGTACATTCCTAAATATTGCTTTTTGTTCCTTCTTAAAAATGAGTCAGAGAAATGTCTCTGACCTTTTCTTTTCTTGCCCTCTTCTAGTCCTTTAAAGAATCCTGTGAAAAATTCTACAATTCAATACTGGAAGATGTTTGCTTTTCTGAAGAGGCAGATGCCATGAGAAAACACATAAATGCTTGGGTAGCGGAGAACACTGAAGGTTATAAATTTATCTTTTCATGTTGGCTATGTCAATAATCTTTTCAGGAATATCTATATCAATTGCTAAATTCTTCACAGAACTACAAAAACCTTAGAGGCTTTCTAGTCCTCTCTTGAGGACTTGACAAGGGGTCATCTAGGCTTTTCTTTAAGGTATGTAGTGAGAGGTAGCACCCTTCCCCATGAAATGTCCCATTCCATCTTCAGAGAGCTATAATCCTGAGGAAGTTGTCATTATAGAGAACCCAAATTTATATCTCTGTACCTTCTGTCCTTGGGTCATCTTTCTGTCTAGTGGCTTCTGGCACCATCAGTGATCAAATACAATGATGCCTGTAATATCCTAAAAGCTCTACTGTATTTTCTTACCCTGTTTTACCACAACCATCCCTTCAATCACTGATACTCATGTCATGCCCTCCATTCCAGATAGGCTGCTGCTGTGGTACTCATATATGATCATCCCTTTCCTACTTTCTACACTTTGATTACCCTGTTTGCCCATACTGGGAATAGCCTACATTCTTCTACAAGTTTTTAATCACTAAATTCTTCAGGATTTGTTCTTGTTAAATCAGATACAAATTCCATCTGATTGTGTCCAGCACATTATTAATTTATCATATTGCACATTTGCATCTCCTGTATTTATTGATGGGAAGGAAACAAACAAATCTTAAGCTTACCTCTTTGCCAGGCACTGTACTAAGTGTTTTCCACTTATTATCGCATTTGATCTTCCTAGCATAGCATACCTTGTGAGGCAGATGTTATGATGTCATGTTGTGATTCTTCAGAACATGGAGGAAATGGAGGCAGATAGAAGCTATGATTTTCCTGGGATCATACATCGTGTCTGAGGCTGGATTTGAATAAAGATCTTCTTGACTCCCAATTCTTTATCCACTTTAGCACTGACCTGCCCCAATAGATGATGGAAGACTAAGGTCTTAATCTAATGTTTTACTATGGAAGAGAGATATTACCTTGTGTTCTTGGAGGTAGTACAACATCTAGCAGGTCCTGCTAAGCTGAAAGTGTTTGGAGTCTGGGTCCAGTGACAGTCTCTGACTGTCTATTATCCAACCAAGATATGATTGATTTTTTTAAACCATATGAATTTAAGGGAAAGTTGCAGTCTATGTCCACGGAGAGAGAACACAGATTCTTGAAACACTGAAGCAAGCATTTTCCTTGCATATATTATGCTTCTTTTTATATCTCTTTTCTTAATTCAAGATTACAATTGCTTTAACAGTAGGGACTATATCCAATCAAAATCTCTGCTGTCTAATACAGTATCATTGGGTGGATAGAATGTTGAACTTGGAGTTAGGAATACTTGAGTTCAAATCCTGACTCAGATACTTATTAACTATATGACCCTGAGCAAGCCACTTATTCTTTATCAGCCTCAGTTTTCCCTTCTTTTAAATAGGGAAAATACCAGCACCTACCTGACAGACT